>NW_010549254.1:353-22132 GCF_000687285.1 Phaethon lepturus | reverse complement strand
AGGTATGCGTGCTCCGAAGCACTACACGGGGCTCGCTCCGCCTCACTCCCTTAGCCGTGGCGTCAAAAGTAAACAGTCTGCTTGGGGACACCTCTGTGGGAGCAGCACCTAAGAGTGTTAGACCCCTTCGGCTAGTTCCCGTGGGAGGGATACCTGGCCGGGAGCTGCCAGGTCCCCAGCTGGCTCCCTGGTGGGGCTGAGCTGGGGGTCGGGACAGCGGAAAGTGCTCGGTGCAGCCGCCAGCCACAGGGCCAGGAGTACGCCGAGGCGCTTTCCAAGCCCAAGGTCCAGTCACCAAAAAGCTCCCGAGTTTGCAGAGCTGCGTGCTCCCCTTGGTGGTGTTCCTGCCCTCCCTGGAGAAGGGTCTTGAGGTTTGAGGAGAGCGCAGTGACGGCACCACAGAGGCACCTACGCGAGGAGCGGGGCCGGTGCCCGGGACACGTGTCGGAGGAGAAGAGGGGGCTGGTACCGTCTCCGGATGCAGCGCCGTGTAACTTTAGCTCCGGGCCATTCCTATTTGTCTTTGCTTCTTGCATGTTGTGAATAGATATTAGCTCAAGCTCAATGGGCTCCACGCAGGTCTTGGAACCAGATGATTCAAGCTGGGATTTGTTCCATATCTCGGGTTTCATGTGCTTTCTTTAGCTGCATTTTAATTGTGGGGTTTTTCCTTTTTGTTTGTCAGGTGCAGCTCCTTTGCAGCTGTAAATATCCCAAATAAATCCCATTCCTGGATGAAGGGATGAGGGTGAAGAGGAAGTGCCCTACAACATAACCGGTTAGGTTTTTGTCACAGCTCTTCATCTGGAAAGCCATTGGGAATGTGACCACAGAATATGTCTGGTGCTAGTCTGGAAAACAACGTACAATGTCAGCAGAGCCCTAGAGAGAGGAGCGTAATGTGGTTAAACAAAGCCTGGATTGGGTTTAGCTCACCTTTATTTCCACCTTGAACAAACAAACCTCTCCTCTGAATGCAGCTGAGGTCAAGTCCTGCTGGGGACGGGAAACAAAATTCTCCTTGCTTTCCTAGCTACCTGATATTTTGTGGGTCAGTCCTGACAGGCTGCAGTAACCCATGGGATGTTTTATACATCCTGAGCCGCAAGAGACCAGGAAGAGGCTGGCGGCCAAAAATGAGGTGGTCTGGTCCTATGTGGACCTGTCAAACCTCATGCAATTAATTCCCACTTCCTGCTGCTCCCTGCTCTGACAGCTGTTTGTCCCCACCAGCTGCAGCAGTTGTGTTTGGGTCACGGAGACAGCGATGGGCTGGCAGGTACCTCCAAGGGGAGGTCCTTTATTTGGAGGACGCAACCCTCCAAACCAGCACCTTTTCCATCTGCAGGTTGGTGTTGGGTGCCCTCCTGCCCAGCGAGGGGTCTTGCGCCTGGGAGACGAGGATGCTCAAGAGAGCTATTGGCTCCTTCCCTCGGCTGTTGTCCCATGCCAGGGCCAAAACTGCTCCGTCCCTGCTTGCCACAGAGTGGAAAAAGCAGTTATCCAAGTTGTGTGCACCCCCCCCAGGGAGACAGCAGTGTGTTTGGGCCGCCAGCCCCAGCTCCGCATCGCTGCATGGGTTCTACATCCCATCTCGGAGCCTGCTGACAACTTGTGCAGGCAGGTACAGGTGTTACTGGCACTGTAAGACCCTTAGGAGGGACAGGTTTGACAGGCCACTTCTGCCTTTTGCTAAGTCCCCCTCGCAAATTCATCTGGGGCAACTTGCCACGGGCTGCCCCATCTCGTGGGTGCCCCAGAGCCGGGTTTCCCTGGTGTGCTTAAGGATCATCAGCTGAGGACAAAACCACGCAGTGAATTATTGCTCTCCTTGCTGCTGGGCTGTTTTAACGCCATCCAACGTGATACCAGAAATGTCACAGCCCAGGGGAGTGAAGGATGGTCCCGTCCCCACGGGTCACCCCAGTTCCACCCATGCGATGGCATCCGGCTTGGGAAATCATGGCCGGAGCACAGGGTGATGCAATTCTGGGGTGCTGGGGGGTACACGCTCCCCTGCTTCGTCTTCCGCGCCCGCCGCGTGGAAGAAAACCCTCCCGAGGAAGGCGCTGAGCAAGGACGGCTCTGCATCCCCCCATGCCTGCGGTGCCCTTGTCAGCCCGCTGGATCCCTGCTGATGGATAGCTGCAGGCAGCAAATTTGAGCTGCGTCTCGATGCCAATTTAAATAAATAAATGAGTCCAAATGCCTCGCCTTGCAGAATGGCATCTCATTCAGCCGTTCAAGCATCAAATACCTCCGGGATTCTTTGGGCCTCAATTTGCAGAACTATTTCCCTTTCAAATGTTCTTTTATTTTTCTCTTTGCTTATTTAAACCTGTTTTTCCTGTAGTGAACAATCCTTGCAGGTGAAAGGAGGCAGGTTTTAGATGTTGGCGGAGCTTTTCTCCAGATTTAAGAGGGGTAAGTGGACTCTATTTAAAAAGGTCTTCCCTGGTCCCTGCTTCCCTGCTTGGGGCTGCTGGGGATGTAGGGAGACGTTCCCGTGGTTCAGTTTTAGTTTGGGTCCCCCGGGCTGCTGGATTGCTCGCACGAAGCCCGTTGCTTGCAGCCAAGGCCGAGCAGATGTGCTGGTGCCGAGGGGAAGCGCTCGCCCACCCGGGGCGAAGCAGCAGCTGTGGGAGCTACTGCTGGCCGGGGCTGCAGCCCCCTCCCCAACCCCTTAGATGGGTCCTGGGAGCTGGACAGTGGGAGGAACACACGTGTGTCCAAAATACCACAGATGCCTTAAGGACAGAACAAGCTCAGGCCTGGTGAAAGTTGCCTTGAGCATTAGGGGGATGAGGGAAATTGCCGAGCTGGGGAGGAGAGCGAGGAGGCGACGTCCCCCGGCTGCATCCCCCCTGCTCTGCCCCCTTCACTTTTCTGGGAGCTACGGGCCATGGGGGTGGCAAAGAACCGCCCGGAGAAGCTACCCGAGGCACCTCAGAGGCTGGAAGAGCAGAACACAAGTGGAACGGAGCTGGTATTATTTTCTTTTTATTTTAAGCCAAACACAAGAATATTAAGGGATCTGATTCATGGTGTTTGAACACCTGGGAGTGATACGCAGCAGAGCCTTCTCAGAAGCATGAGGTTTTCCCTGCGTATAATCTAAAACAAATGTCTTCCTAGCCAATCTCTAATCAAGGCCTTATGGATCAGTGAATAAATATAGGGGTTTAGTTAAATTAGCAAGATTCATGGTGGTGGTGGTGGTAGTAGTTTTATGGCTACCTCATTCCACCCACCTACCCCCTTACGTAGATCACCCTCTCCTGCCCTCAGGTCTCTGCTTCACGCAGTGTCCAGGTATGGTGTTTTGCAGGCATTTGGGAATAAGCAACGGTGTTTCGGGGCAGGCTCAGGCTCCTGCGAAAGAGCTGAGAGCAGTTCTCCGAGCGCAGTTCCCCTGTGCTGGTGCTTGCATCCTCGTGCTCGTGTCCCACGCTTCTGCGTGCGACAGTGCTGCTCCTGTAAGTCCGCAGCAGCCTTTTGCACCGGCGCAGGAGGAACGTGGCAAGCGGAGGGTTTACACTGGCGGCCTTTCTACGAACCTTTTCTGGTCTCTCTCTATCAGCAGTCACTGTGGTCAAAATTCTGCACACCAGCCAGACCATAAATAAATGGCTTGGCCTCATGTTTTAGGCATGTTTAGTAAATGTAGTGCAAACTCCGCTGCATCCCTTCAGCTCCTCCATCTTCCTGCCAGCTCCCCGCGGAGCCCCGGCTGCGGATAACGGAGAATTGACTCTATCCCCATTGCCGATCCTCCCCAGGAGCAGCAGGTCAATGCCGTGGGGAGGATACGCTCCCCACGGGGCCGACCTCCCCTCGTCTCTCTCATTTCCAGCCAGCCCGTGCGCGCAGCGTAGCTGGAGCGAGGGGGAGCGAGCGCGTCTCTCGGACATGCCTGGGTTAGCAAACGATGGCGCTCGCTGCCTCGTGGGAACGCCGCTGCTGCTGGAGTGATAAACCAGAGGCATTTGGGGATCCGAGGGGAGAGCGAGGGAGCCGGGGCTGAGCGAGACGCCGCTGCACGTCCCTGCGAGCAGCCACCGCCCGTGCACAGGAGCCGGGAAGTTCAGGAGGCTGGGGAGCCCTGTCCTGGGCTCTGCAGAAACAGGGGCACCACTGATGGGGTGGTCCACACATCTTTCCTCGGATCTCAGCTGTTAGAAGGGGACTGATTCCATTTTATAGTCCTCAGCCTGCCGAGCCCGTGCTAGCACCCCACAGCCCTCCCCAGCGCCGGCTCTCGGAGCTGTTTGACGGCAGGAAGCTCTGGGCACCTCGGCCCTCCTCTGCTCTTTGTGCCCACGCTATCCCTCTCTACCCTCCTCTCCTCAACCCTTTCCTACCCCCGGTGTAGCAAAGTCCAGTTTTTTTGCTGCGTCTGGCTCGTTTTTCCCAGGCGCCCCTTGCACCTCTCCAGCCCGCTGTCCACAGCACAACCCCCGCGCTGGGAACGCTCCAAAACCGAGCGCCGCAAGCCGCTCGGCTGCACAGGAGTCTGCTCGTCAAGCCCAGCTGGGGAACTGATCTGGCTGAAAAAAATAGATTTTTAAAAAATATCTTTTTTCCCCTGGGTTATTTCTGAATCCAGCTCAGCTCCTCAACCTGGTTTCCTCCGGTTCCTCCAAAAGAGCCGAAGGGCAGCCCAGGGGCAGGTGGGAGGAGAAGGATGCTGCAGAGTTCAGTCCACCGGTGATAAAGCTGCAACATCAGCGGTCCGAGGCACGTTCAAATACCAAATTCTGGAGCCATTCCCTTCCCTTCCTCCCTGCAGGCCAGGCGTGGCACCTTCCCCCAGAAGGGCCAGTGCCCCGGGAGTGCGGCCGCTGCTCCCGGCTAGCAGGAGCTGGCTTGGAGCGGAGATTCCTTTCCCTCTGCCACTGCAGCCCTTTGAAATGTGTTTACATACCAGACAGGAATAAAAAGTTGAAATTCCACTGGTGTTTGGCCGGGGAATCGTTCAGATTTGAGAACATTTCCGTGACTTGTTTTTTGATCACGCTAGCAGAAATAAATAGGAGGACTCAAACGGGCACGGAGCGATTGGCAGGCCAGGCTGCTCGGACAGCCCACTCCGCAGGGCTTTCTCACCAGAGGCTGTCTGACGCGGTGTGTCCCACCAAACCCTTTTGATTTCAGTGCCCATTAGATTTTCCTAATGTTCCAGTGGGTTGTCCCCACCATGGACCGCTTTTGTGCTACCTCCCGGCCATGCCCCTACCCCAGAGGATCCACTTATTGCCATTTAGTGAACGTGCCTTCTAAGGAGGCTGTCACGACCCCGGCGCTGCTGCAGCTCCTGCCTCCCAGAGCTATTTTCCAGCACGGGGACTTCTCCAGCCCCGTATAAATAGGGAGCCTGGAGCAGCTCCCTTTGCCATCCTCCTTTGAACTTATTAGTGAAGATGCCAAGACTTGACTAGGTATTTAGTTCACTGGCACTTCCTTAGGCCTCCGTGCCCTAAATAGCACTCAGCAGCCATTTATCATTGCAGCCCAGGTCCTCCAGGCAGCGTGATTTCGCATGGCTGTATTTATAGCCATGCCAATTTTCTTTTTTTTTTTTTTCCCCAGAAATACAGAAATGCTTGTATTCTCTGCTGAAATTTCCTATCGAAGCTGTTATGCTCCTGTCGTTCAATAAACATCAGCCACCTCTCAAACAAAGTTTGTCACAACAAACTTCTCTCATCCCTTGATCTCCATTAGCTGTGGCTACTCTTCTTCTGGAAACTACCTTCATTTCTCTGCTACGGGCACAAAGTTGGCTTTTCCAGTGGATGTGGAGCCTGGCTACCACTGGGACCTCAGATCTCTCCTCTGCCCCACGTCTTGGTTTGTGTCACAGGGTATTGGCCTCCCTGCGAGCCACCAAACCGGCACGCGTCCAGCCGTGGGGTGCGGTTGAGGCCGCAGCAAAGGCTCGGCGTGGCAGCGTGCCCCCCGGCTCCCCTGCTAGGCCACGTCCCTCCCTCTGCCCGCAGCAGGTTCCACAAACGGGCTGTGGAGCCGTCCCTTTCCCCGGGAGTCGCAGCCCCGCTCCAGTGCCCCGGCTCAAGAAATTGGTCTAATTAGAGGAGAGCGAGACGCTTCCCCTGCTTGGGAGAGCCGCAGGCCCTCAGCCTACTTAAAGCTGCGCGTACGGCGGTCAGCGCGACTGCGTGTCTCCCCAGAACTACGCGTTTGCTCGCACGCTTGGCAGGCGGCCGGGCAGATGTAGCCAGGCTGCCTGGAGGTGCCGAGCGTAACCGTTAACAGCCGCTTTGTGGTGGGATTGGCAAGGGCAGCGGCAAACCGCAGGCTGGTTCGGCCGCCCACCTTGCTTCCAGGCGCAGCATAGTCCTCTTGCACCCCTCCAAGGGGGTCAAGGAGACGACAGTGAGGGTCCCTTGGTGCCAAAGAGCTGCAGGACCTCGTTGACTTACCAAAAATGAAGTCCCCTGGCGAAGGGCACCAGCTGGTCTGCGTCTCAGCTAAATCACTGAATATTGCACCTTATTTCTGTCAAGGTGTCGTATCTGTTTGGGCTTTTTAATGCTGATTCAAGCTGCAGTTCTGCAAACACGGAGTAACTTTATCCAGGTGAACAGCCCTGCGGAGTTCGGGAGGGATGCGGCCACGTTCCTCTCTCGTAAATGGCAGGCACAAGCTGCTTTATTAGGTCTTAATTACTTCCTTGCTATCCAAAATTCTTAAATTTGCCACTAAAGGCAGACAGAAATAAAAATGTCACACTTCTGCAGCTCAGATATTCGCAGCGATGAATAATACACTCACACACTCATTTACTAATGGATACACTTCTCTTGTAATGTCTTTCCCCCTCCAGACATTTGCAAAAAGCTCTTTTCATTCCCATCACACCTTTAGCAAGCAGTAAGCCATTCTGTGTTTTGTTGCTCTTATCTTTCCTCTGAAAGCTTTTATTGACTGCATGTTGGTTTTGTCTCCTCACCTTTTCAATTTCCCATCTAGCCTTTTTTTTTTTCCCCCTGTTGTTGTTTCAAGGCTTCAGATCTCTGAGAAGTCCCTCATGGAGCTATTTTGGATATTTCTCATCACAGCAGCTGAAAACTCCTGGAAGAGCTAATGAAAAGAGCAGTAAGGAAAAGCAGAGCTGGCTCCAGAATATGCTGGGATTAGAGGGGGGAATTCAGTAAATTATTGAACTACCTGGATGAAGAATTTATATCCAAAAGCTATTTCGCCTTAGTGCCTGACTCTCATTTACATTGAAGAGCTGTAAGTGTTTTGGGGATGAGCTCTAAAGCTGCTTCTCTGCATATTTCTTGCTTCAGAGGGAAGAGCCTCTTCCCTTTTCAAACAGCACGTGGCTGCAGGTAAAAAATGCTGTGGGTCGCGGGAGGGCCGGCTGGGTCCAGCCTCCGTGCCAAGCCAACGAGCAGCGCCCGGCGAGCCCGTTCAGAAATGGGTTTTCGTTTCTGCCCTCACACCCGTGCCACGGCAGGCACCCGCAGCAAACCTTTAACCAAGGCTAAACTGGGTGACCCAGCCGGTTCGCTCCCTTTTGCCTAAAAGTAGGCGCAGAGACATCCCTTTCCTGATTTCAAGGAAATCAGGTGCCCCTTGCACAGGGTTTGCACAGCTGGTCTGGGGTGGAGATTTGGTTGAGACAAGGCACCAGGGCTCTCGCCTTCCCTCATGCGGTCCCCGTCGGCGTGATGGTGATATGAAATCACCCTCTCCGTGGCCGTGGAAGCAGCACCCAGCTGCCTCGGAGGTGACAGGTGCACCATTTTTTTGGCCATTTTGCTGAGCAGGTCTGCAGCCAGGACAGGGGTGGAGTGGCTCGGGCGCCGACAAGGGCAGGAGAAGCCCACGGCACACAAGCAAACCAGAGCGGCTACCAGCTTTGCTTCCACTGCCAGTTGCCGTTGGCTGGAGCAAGGGACTTTCCAAATCGCTGATGCATGAAACCACTAACAACTCGGCTTTGATCCCCGTACTTTGAAAGGAGCCCTGAATTTTCCAAAGCAACTGACTCTCCTCAGAGATCGGAGTTGGCTGCATTTGCCTGATTTTGCTTCGGTTGGGAGCTCTGCGCTGCGTGTTGGGAAATGCCCAACCACCTCTAGGAACCTCAGTTTTGGATGACTGGGCTTGCGGATGCCTTTGGAAACAAACCACAGCGGCCTTCCCAAGATGTTTTGGTGTCTGTTGCCCACCTTCGTGCCACGGTAGCCAGAAGGGCTTTGTGCAGAAGCGTTTCCGTAGCTCCCGGATGAAGAGGTGTTGGGTTGGCCGCCCTTCCAGAACCCTCTGGCTCTTCAAGCCTTGCTTTTCCTTGCTACCCGTCCTTTGGACATCAAAGCGGGCACTTTGCTGAGGACCTTACTGCGCAGAAAGGGGCTGGTGTTGCTCCTTGCTGTCTCTTGGTTTTTGTAAGGCGGAGGAAAGCTCTTTGCCTGGCTCAGGCAAAACCCACAGAAGAAATGCAGAGTTTCTAGGTCATGCTGTTCTTGACATGAGGCAAAAAGAGAAAACAGGTTAGGAGACTGCCGAAACACCTAGCAGGGAGAGGGCCAGGCCCAAGGATTGCACGGCCCAGAAGTCAAAGTCTTCTCTCACGCGCCTTGGAAACGCATCGTCCAACCTGCCTCCTGCTGTGGCCAGGTCCCTGCTCACGGGGCTCCTGCTGTTTGCAGCCCAGTGAGCCTGTGGTTAAGCTGCTGCTTGTTTGGGGGAAGCGGAGAGGGGAAGATTCGCCTCCGAGCAAGAAGCCGTAACACTGCATCCATCCTATCCGCCCTGGCTCTCCGGAGCATTCCCAGGCTTTTTCTTTCCATGCTCCACTGGAGTCTAATCCTGCATGCAAAAAATTCCTCATGCTTTTTGCTCTTATTCCTCCAGGGCATCTGTTTTCTCTTCCATTCTGTCTGGCTGTTCAACAGCCTGAACTCAGTTACTCTAATCCCTCCATTTTCACTGATGTTCTCAGCTCCACATAATAAATATTAACAGCTTACATGTATCTTGGGGTTCTTATGCAAGGACTCCAAATAGCTTTATAGTTCATATGCACATGGGGCTCACTTTATTTGCCAGCAAAATGCAGCCACCGATGAGACAGCAGTTGTTTAGCGACCTACAGCGACAACACACAATAGTTAAGACGGGAAGTGAAGATAAATATCATATCCATTTGAGACTCCAGGAGGGGATTGGAGTTGGCAGAATATAAGTACTCATGCTGAATTTTAGCCAGAATACTCCAAATAGCATTCCTATGCTTACAGAAAGAGCTATAGGATTTTAAAAAACTAACCCATCCCTGGTGGTTTATTTACAACTCACGTTAACAGCACTGACGTTTTAGGATGCCAGCGACGCTCTTTTTACGCTCTTAACTGGAAGAAGGAGAATCACTCGAGTAATGAACTATAAAGGATTACTCTAAAGCCCTTCCTCAGAATTTCCAGGGAAGGAAAAAAAACAGGCTGGTTATATATAAACTACTATCTATTATTTATCAAATTAAAAATTATTTATGCATTTGAGGCAGTTTCACCCTTCAGCTATGGCTATCTCTGCCCCATGATGACAGAAGGCCAATTGCTGCATTTTTTTTTTCAGTGGTGCCACAAAGCCTTCTGCTATCTCCTAACACTCTCAAAACCTTAATGTGGTGAAAGAGAAAAGGGAGAGGAGAGAGGAATACATTCATTTGCCTTCAAGGCATGGCAGCTGAGGGAACAGAGAGTCTGGTCAAGGATGCTGCATATCCCTTGCATGGTCCAGGGTGCACTGGTGGCACTCGTTCTCCGCGTGCCTCTTCCCTGTTGGAAAGTCCAGGTGTGCTAAAAGCAGCCAAGTGTGAAGTAAGAGGTGAATGGGAACAAACCAGCCACGTTAGCTTCAGCTGATGCCTCGGCTGCTGAAGAAAACCCAAGCCCTGCATGACTTGCCTACAGACCGTGTACTGGAGCTGGGCTCTAACTGCCGGCCGTGACCCTGCCTGGCTATCCTTCTGTTATTTAAAGATTTTGTTATAAATGGGTGTGCTGCTCAGCTAATGGGGAGAGAGAGAGAGAGAACTTAAAATAAGAAAGTCCCCGGTGACTTCAGTGGCAGAGATGGTGAGGACCTCAGTTTTAGGTGGCCTTGAAGGGCCCCCCCATGGCTGCAGACCACCATAGCCCAAGGCAGCCCAGGAATTTCCAGGTCTCCCTCTGATGGCTTATTTCCACCCGTGGACATGACCCTGCCAAGTATTTTTTGGAAACTGCCCTTTCCCAGTGCTGCAGAGGTCCCCCTGCTTGTCCTAGGACCGCGAGATGTATGGGGGACCAGAAGGTGCAGACAGCTGCCAGCAAAGGCATCTTGCCAGTACCCACCAAGCCCCCTCCACCCGTGCTGGGTGCTCCCCACCGGGCTGCTGGGAAGGTTTCGCAAGAGTGCAAGCCAAGAGAAGGCTTTTCGGGATGGCTCAAGACAGAGGCACCACTCTAACTCCAGAGCAGCACAAGCCCCAACTCCATACTGAAACCAGCCTCCTCCTTTGGTCAGCTCTTTCTGGAGGTCCTCAAAGGCAGCAGAGAGTCTACAAAGGCCTTTCCAGTCTTTGCTGGGTTTTCTCCACACCCTCGGCATGCAGCGAGGTGCATATGGCTTCAGTCTTCCCCAAAAGCATCTTAAGTCTTTGCATCATCTTCAGCTCTGCCAAATCCTCGGCACGCTGCTTCAGCTCAGCTGCCCGCTCACTTCACTGCCTGCCCGTGAGCACTGGGACAGGGACCTTCTCCCAGCCTGTCTCACTAGCCAGCTTGAGCACCTCTAACGACCCTCAGCAGCTTGGGGACACATGGAGCGTCCCCACTGCTCCCGCTCCAGGGCCAGGGCTTCTCATTTCTACCGTTGTCTCGCAGGGGTATAGCTCTTGAAAAATAAGATTAGCTGCCTCACAGCAGACATTCTCCGTATTCGGATCTTAATTTGCCAGCTCCTCTCCAGCAGTCTTGCAGTACATAGCTGCACTCTTTCTCTCTCTTTCTGCCTAGGACTTTACATTTCTAGTGGTTTTGAATTTCACTACATTGCAAAAAGGCCCCTGCTCTTGTTTCTCCAGATAGCTCTGGTTCTGTCCTCTTCCATCCACTCCTTCATTTTAAAGGCACCAGGGAGAGAAGGTTTTTCCACTGTTGTTGGAGCCTGCATCTTCCCATCACTCCCTAAGGACAATATTAAATACCGACATTTGTTCATGAGCCTCCTTCCCCCATACACAACGTTCAGTCTGTTTCTTTGACCCGGACTCCTAAGCCATGGCTTACATAGCATGTACAGAAAACCTATTTTCCTCATCTTTTTTCCAGTGGCTGTACAGACACAGCTTAGTGTGATCCACCCGCTCCTACCCACTTTATTTTTTTTGTACTTCATAAACTGGTAATTATGCCAAAGGATAAGTTTGTTTTGTGTCATCTGCTTTATGTAAGTGCATTTGGCAATTCTCAAACTTTTATCTGGAGCATCCGCATGCTGGAATATTTCCCATTGGAACTGTTCTCGGTATAAGTTAGCAAATACCATAGATAAATGGGATGGAGGAATAAGCAAGAAAGACTTGTTTATACAGCTATCGAAATCCATGCCAGGTTAGGGAACACAGAATAGGATAAAAACTCTTCAACTCCAATTTAGTCTGTACCAGGATCACACTATCCTATTAAGTAGCCACACAACAACCTGGAGGAAAGGATAAGATCCACGGGTCAAACAATATTTTGGAGTGGTCCCGGACAACAAGGCCAGGCTGGGCTCAGATACCTGAACTTCCTGCTCCTCACAGGGCAGGGGCGAGGGCCAAGGACAGAGGTGAGGGACTGCAGCCCCTGCCTCTGTTAGCCTCAGGGACAAGGCACCAAACTTCACACAACTCTGCTGCCTTTCTCTCCATGCCAGTGACCACCGCTTCCTTGGCAGGGTTGGGAGGGTCTCGACAGTAGGTGCTTGTGCCAGCACATTCAGCACACCCAGCCTTCCTGGGAACTACAGGAGAGCAGGGAAACACGAGTTCCCGCAGGCAGCCCAGCAGCCAAGAGCCCCACACGATTCACGCGAAACCCCGCAGGGCAAAGCCGTGCCAGCGGGACCTGGAGGGGGCTGCGGCAGAGCCACCCACCTATGTGCAAGGCATCCCTGTTCTGCGCTCCGAGGAAACGGGCGTTTCTCACCGCTTTGATCCTGCCCACATATTTCCCAATGAACTCAGATCTTGCCTCAGGGCTCTCGGTGCTATTTGATTTATCCAAAGGGATAATTCCCCCTCTGCTCCTTTCTAAGCTGACACACCACAAGTGCCTTGAACCTGCACGCACCAGGGCTTGATTACACGTTGGCCTTGGCCGTAGCATCCTCTGCTGCTTCATCCTGATCTCCTCCCATTCTCCTTCTCCTTCCCACAGTGACCAGCCTGGAAGAAAAAAATATATCTGGGAAGGTACCCAGGCTGGTTCCCTCACTTGTCCTTTTTCCTGTAATCTCCTCTAGCCCTCTCTTGGCTTTGCCTTGTGCCTTATCACAACTCCCCACTGAGGCACCAGGCGCTGCAGCACAGCCCTCACCCTCAAGGCCTCGCATCTGCTGGGAAAGGCTCCTTCCCCAGGGAGCCAGCGAGGCAGCCTGAAGGGGAAGGCTGGAGCAGGGAGGGAAGAGGCTCGCTTGCCGCCTGCCGTCAGAAGCCTGAACTGAAGAGGAAGACCGCAGTGATCCCGATGCCGCTGCCAGCTAGTCCAGGCCTTGGCTGCCCCGATGCTTAAGCAGCAGACCAACAGGACCCCTCCTCTCCTCGCTGCCCACCTCTCTGCTCTGGCACAGAAGGTGCACATCTGTGTCTTCAAGGTAGCCGCTTCGCAACATAGTTTTAGTTCCAGCCACACGTGACTTCTTGCTGTGCACTCCCAGAAGCCTGTACAGGAAAACGGCGTTGCAAACTCCACCTGCCCTCTACAACTTTCCAGATGGCCTGCATAAAGGGAAACAATGTGCATTTTGCCTACAAAAAACAATAATCTGAATTCATACTTTAACTCCAAGCCATAATCCAGTGACAAAGCTCAGCAAATAAGTAGGCATGGGACAAAGACCTTACGCTTTTCAGTCACCTGCAAGGGCTCAGACCACTTCCACAGCAGCAGCTTGCCTGCTGCAAGGTGCAACCCCCTGTTCTGCAGGAACAGAGGGTTTCACCAGGAAGAGCTGTCACACCCACACACAACATTGTAAGGAATAGAGCAAGCCACATAGGTGTCAATTGAGTGTAGCTATAAGTTATTTATTCTGCAAAATAGAGGTATCTTCTATGGAGTTGAACACTGGAATCACAGCATTATGAACAGTTGTGAAAACATTATGACAGCACACACACACGCAGGCACACACGCGTACACCTACACACACGTGCGCGCGCGCGCACACACACACACACAGCCTTTGTACAGGCCCCTACTCTTGCATTATCCATAGGGAGCCCTCTCTGCATCTTTATTTGCAAAAACCTGCAGCGAGGGTTGCATTCAAGACCCCGTCCCCTATTCACAGGGCTTCCGAGGGAACGAGGTTGGTCAGGATTAGGTGCATGGCAGATGCTCCCCAGCCCAGTGTTCAGCACATCCTGGATAGGAGTTAACTCTTGGCAGAACACAGCCCTTGGTGGAGCGCTCTCATTCTTGCCTCAGTCTTGGCTCACACAGCCAAGCACAGGGTGTCTGGAGGAGGCAGATTTCCATGTTAGGACACAGTCAGTGCTCCCTGCTCGCCATGGTCCATGTTCCAAAGCCGGTAAAACTCTGCAAAATCCACATAGGGCTCCACACGCCCATCTTCATCTGGCTGGAGTGAGTGAGTGGGTCGGGAGCGGAAGAGACCCCCATCTGAACTTGAGCTGCTACTCTGTGTGTGAGTATTAGTTGACTGGAGTGTCACAGTTGGGCTTTGGCTATGGAGAGAAAAAGAGAGAGAGAACACAAGCATCTTTATTTTTCCCCATCTGATGCTTTGGACAATAAAAGCACCAGAACAAGTGCCAGCTTCTTCACAGATCAAGATTTTGTTGCGGCAAACAGGTAAGAAGTTGCAGTCTCTTGCTCTAGCAGAGCACTAGAAGTGTTGAGAACTTGCTTGGAACTGATGAACACCAAAGATATCTGATTCGCATTTAACAGAAAGGCCTTAAGTACAACCAGGCGTCTGAGGAACACAGAGGAAGCAGGAAAAAAAATTGAGAGGGGGAAACAAAACAAAACAAAGGCATGCACTCTGCTGGCCTCCCCATACCCATACAGTATGGGCTTTACGGGAAGAGTCTGGCAGCAAGGGAAGTTATTCTTGCGTGACCTGCAATGCAGCCAAAGCTGCTCTAGTGCGTCAGCCTCATTGTTTCTGGAGCTACCAGAAGACAATAACCAGAGAGCTTCTTCACTTTGCAGTGTGTACACACACCACCCTGTGCCAAAGCCTGAACCTAGACCAGAACCACTAACTAGCAAGATCCTGCGAAGTGGATCCAAACAGGATCTAGTTCTAATCTTTATCCCTTATTTCTACCCTCGCCCCTGCACAAGCCAACTTGTGCAGCGCAGCCTCTCCAGCAGCCTTACAGGTGACCTGCATAGCCTCTCTTCCCGATTAAAACAAAGGCCACCCACACTCCCTCCATGCACAGTACCCAACATGCTTGGCACACATGATCCAGAGAGAAGGGCTGCTCTCTGCCAGAGTGCCCTCTATGAAACAGATGCTGCTCCAAACGCATGTTCTCAGAGCTGGCTTCAGAGTGGCTCACTTTACTCATTCCCACTCCTCACACAATCACTTTCCAGCTAACATGTTATGCTGGCTGTCAATACTGCAGTCAGGAGGGACACACTCCAGATAAGGGCATGATTGATAGGTAACTGACAGATGTGTCTCTGCTTTTCAACCACTTTACATAGTGTGAGGTGCAGGGAAAAACTGCGGGTAGCAAGAGAGCAGGACTTATACTTAGTGAGGGTGGGGGTGGCTTCATCCAGAGTTGAGCTGCTGTGGGCACCATTGACCATCTGGCCTTGAGAAGGCATGACAAGGGACAGCGTGACACTCGTCTTGCTTGTGCTTTGGGAGCTGGAATACGGCACAGAGACTGGGTAGACGCGGCCTCCTGAGAAAGGAGAAAACAAGAGAGTTATAAACTAAAGTTGAGACATGAGTGACTGCGGTTGCACAATGGCAAAGAAAGGTCAAAGAACCCAAGAATTTGTATTAAAATGCCCTTCTTAGATGCTGTACTGTATTCTGTCAAATTGGCACAGGCTCTGTGTCTCAGAAGGCAATAATCCTTTTAATAAGAAAATTCCTTCTACACTGACTACCTCCTCTCCCAATGTTAGGTCAGTGTTGGATCAATCAAGAGATCTTATTTTCCACCCTCCATTTTGTTTCATTCTCTCCCCAACATACCTTGCGTGGGTGTCAGTGTGGGCTGGCTCATCTCACCCAGAGGGTACCCAAAATTCCTCACAAGCAGCGTCATGTCTTCATGCCGGGGACAGAACTTGGACCGTTCCCCACCACTGGCAAAAGTGTCACAGTGGATCCGCTTAACCCGGTCCACTACTGCTTGTGCCACAGCATCCAGCGATGTCTGCTTGGCAAACTCTGTAGCTATCATGGCTGCAATTTCCTGAGCAGAGAAGGGCAGGGGTGAAAGGGGGGGGAAGAGGAAGGATGTTTAGGAGATTTTGGAGGAAGCTCTTTCCCCACACCTAATCTAAAAGGCTTTTCTGGCAACTTATCTGACTGTGATGCTTGCCAGTCTCACCTGCCGATACGTGCCCTTGGCCTTGAATCATCCCGTTCCCTTTAATGGGCTACTCCTAAGGGACAGGCAGCTGCCTAGAAGAACTGGCTTGGCAAAGTAGCTCCCATATT
The DNA here is from genome assembly GCF_000687285.1 of Phaethon lepturus. Taxonomy (NCBI): domain Eukaryota; kingdom Metazoa; phylum Chordata; class Aves; order Phaethontiformes; family Phaethontidae; genus Phaethon; species Phaethon lepturus. Next base: position 6,187 of record NW_010549254.1, on the reverse strand, counting down.
ATTACAGACTGGAATGGGGTGGCACAGGCATTCAACCTGGCCAGCACTCAGAGGACAGATGAGGAGGAAAGTCTGTACAAAAGCACCTGCCACCACTGGAGTGAGTCAATAGCCAGGGGAACATTTCCCATGTGAGCAGGCTCACCTGGTTGGCCTGCCCAGGCCCGTGAGCTGCCTCCAGCGCTTTGTAGAGCCCTTCCGACATGAGCACCAAGAAGCCAGTCACACCATCCAGTGAGTGCCCTCCATGGATTTCAGGCTCTGCTATGATGGGCTTAGATTTAGCAGCACTGGAAAGAGACAGTGTTATTTAGTATCTAATGGTGACACAGGAGGTGAGAATGGAGGGGTCATGAAGGAGGGCTTGAAACCACAAAGTGGAGTTTTTCTGACCTGAGCAGTTCAATATCAGTATAGCCATATTTGACTTTGTAATCACCAATGCGCCGAGTGCTTTCCTGCCCACGAATAGTTCCCACTTGTTTTATTTTCCCTGCATCCAAGCCTGCCAGATTGAAAACCAAAAAAGTTTAATTGACTTTGGGAAACTTGAAGGACTTCCTCTGGTTACACTGTCAGGAATGAGTTAAAAAAAAAAACAACATCAACAGCTAAAGAGTATAGTAAGACAAAACAAAATGACAAAGAATCATCAGGATTCCAAGAGGGAGAAAAGGAAGAGCAGTTCACTATGTTCCAAGGGACACCTTTTCATTTGTTATAATCTGGGAAGGAGAGAGAAGGAGAGATGCATACAGCCTGACGTGCGCACTCCAAATGCAACGGTTGGCACCAAGACAAAGCCCACATCCTGGTCCAAAGCCACTGGCGGCAGCTGGCCTGGGCGCACAGGCATTCGCTGCAAAAGTAGGGGAACATCTGTGCCTGTCAGCTCCAGCCTGTGATGGGAGGAGAAGACAGGAAGGAGGAAAACACGTGAAGGACTCTGCTTCTTCTTTCGCCTGTTATCGATCCCTGCTCCTAAACTCCACATGACAATTCCACTAATACACCAGATTACAGAGGGAGAAAAGATCTACAAGAGGCACTAAATTTGCTCAAGTGCTCAAACTGATTTGGGCTACTCCTAAAATAAAGACAATGACCAAACAAGTATTTACTTAAGTAAATTTAAGGGATTATATCTCTGGCAGAGGCTAGGAAGGAATCCCATCTTGAAAAAGGTTCTAACAGGGACCATCTGGGTGCGGCTATTATTTGAGGCAGGACTCGGAGCAGATGAACCACTTACCTGGTCTGTTCTGGCAATTCCCCTTTCCTAGTTATGCCTAGAGCTAGCAGGCAGAAAATGTTATTTTGAGATTTTTATCTAGGGATGACTGTCCTCAGTACAAGGTGAAGGCAGGGGTCCAACTGATATTCTCCAAGTCAAACCAAGCCTGACTGCACAGATGGCTCCACACCTACCCCAGCAGTAAGACACAACTCTGCCATCTGCTGCGGACCAAAGCTGACTCATCAACATGGCCTGGCTCATTTGCCAGCTCCTGGCAGGGGGATACATGCTATTGACAGACACAAACACAGGGAGGCTCTCAGCACAGCAGTGTCTAAATGACAGCAACTCTCCTGGAACACTGAACAAGCTGCCATGTGCTGGGTGAAGAGCCACAAAGGCATAAGACCTCTCCCTCCCTTCCCACAAGAGAAGTGCGACTCAGGCATCATCATGACAAACACTATCCCCACTACCTTTTATCACTGTGCTTCAACTTGGCCCTAAAACAAGATGCTTTGGGCCCCAAAAGAGCCTGTGCACACTGGCTTATTCCACAGGCTCTCTCTCCTGCTGGGACTGCCAGCAGGAGAGCCACTGCTGCGCCAAGTTAAGGGCAGTATTTATAGCAGATCCCTGTTCTGCTATGGACTGCAGCTAAATTCTGCATTTTTGGCAGTAGTCTTTCCCTGGATTCTTGTATTCAGTCTTCTGTTTCATAGCACATATCCCTACTGCAGGAGTATGAGTAAAAGAGGAAATGGAAGAGAAATAGAATAAAAGAAGACCTGTCAGCCTCACCACACAAAAGCATCAACAGCCTCACGAGATATATTATCTGTTCATTAGGTGAATGCCTAGTTAGATCTACCTAAATGAAGGTACAGAACATAAGTATCTCAATAAGAATTCGGTACTAGCAATCACACAAGCATTCTAGGCTACTTCCAGACCAAGAAAGAAAACATGTCAAAACACTGTAAAGGAAAAGAAATTGCATAAAGCAAAATGTCAGCATTAAGAGTTCAATAGTTACTGATATGAGATCAGTAAATGCCAGTGCTTGGCCTGGCTCTGTCTGAAGTGTAGCTGCTTTTTTTCAGCAGCAGCTTGTTCAAAGGCATATTGAAACACACCATCCCGAGGGTGCAGCATCACACAGAACTTAACCCAGCGTAACTGTGGTTTGCCTCCAAAGGAGCAGTCATATACTGTCCATCCTGCTTCTACCCTCTGGCTGCATGTTTACACTCCTGCCTTCCTATCAACTCCAGCAATCACACAGCTGGAGGGCAAATCAATGTCGGTTTGGCAGTCGGACACAAAACTAACTCTCAAAACTTGAAAAAAAAGGATAGTTTTCTGCTGGTTCAGTGAGCTGAACTTACTCACTTTGTAGCCTCATAATGGCTAGACATGCAGAAAAAGGTGGCACTAAACTTGTCATCTGAAACCATAGTAACCCCCTTTTTGTGGTTGTTTATTGTTTCCAGTGGCTTGAGTCATTCCTGGTGCCCCAGATAAATGGAGGCATGCAATGTTCTCAGATAAGAACATGAAAACCAACACTTACCCAGCTGGGAGAAGCGAAAAAGTTCATCCTCATTCTCTGTCGTATGGTCCACGTTGAGCTGAGTCACCTGCAGCCCATCCACGGTGGACTTGCACAACAGTGCCCGATTGGTACCTGCAGTGGGAGCAGCGAGATGAGGCACCACATAGCTCTGCCATTAAGAGGGAGAACATATCCAAATGGAAAAGGAACAGGAAAGGAGAATAAGGACAGAAAAGAAAAAGAAAGGCTCATGTACTGTCTCATCACAATCTCCAAAAAGTAGCCTTGCTACCAGCATAGTAAGCCTGCTAGGCAGCTCTTCATCCAGGCCTGAGCTGGCACTTCGCAAGAAAGCTCTCCATTTCTCAGTGAACCTGCACTACTGCCTCTCAACCCATTTTCCCCTCTGTTCTTTGGTCATAAGTGTTGCATCAGCCAACATCTGCAGAAACAAAGAGCCAGGCTGATTTCAAGTGCTCCTGTAAGTAACGAGCATATCGCTCCTTTGCCACAGACCAAAGAAACTGTCCCCCACATTCAAATTTCTTTCACTTCCTAGAACCACAGCCATCCTCAGAAACACCTAGACTGAGCTGCTGACAAAAAACAACTCACCCACATTGGCGATATAGAGCTTGTTGTTGAGAACAACAGCCACAATAGCCATGGCTCCTCCAGAGATCTCCTGCTCTACAACCTTCAATCTCTCCACAATCTTCTGGTACTGAGGAGGCAGCTGGTGGTGAGGGACACCCTGGAATCCAAAATGAGCGGGAAGCTTAAACACACAGTCCAAAGCACAGAAACCACAGCTGGAATCAAAATTCTGTAGGCAAGAGACTCATCTTGGCATGTCTTAGCCTCATGCCAAGACAGTGCAAGATATGCAATTATTTGTTCAATCCTAACAAATGACACAGCTCCAATAAGGTTCTGGAGACGACAGTCCAGTTCACCTGAAGAATAGAATCCACATCTGCCCAGATGCCATGCAAATTTGAGACCTTGCCTCTCGTCTGTGTCATATGGTGTTATCCTGGAAGAGCCACAGGCTGAACTCCTCTCCATGATATGTTCAGTTCCTTACTAAGATAACCAATGATGGGTCTAAGTAGTGCCGGTATGAACAGTGGCAACTCTGAGAAATGGTCCAAGATGCTTGCTTTACTTCATGCAAGCTCCAAGAAGAGAACCACAGAGAAATAATTTTCAGTTACAGCCTCCCTTGGACTAGACTGATTAATATGCACAAACCTCATCCAGCAATCCAGAAGGTGGGACCTCTGGCAATCTCTGTTCTTAAGGCTACATTACCTCTGGTAGCTGGGACTGCAGGCTGGCCTTCTCTGCCAAGGCATCATCAATGGACTCCAGGAAACTTCTTTCCACAACATCAAAAGCCTAAAAAAGGCCATAAAGAGAAACTAAGCTCTTATCCAATGCCTACAGACCTTTGATGCTACCCATCCCCACCTCCCTAAGACTGGGCTCACAAGAGTGAATGATCACTGTATGTACAGACGTTCAAGGATCACTACATTGCGTTGAAACACAATTATTTCAGCGCAACTAATTAATAGCTTGTAAAAACAATCTGCAACAATTCAAAACAGGAGACAGAAACATAAAAATTACATTCACAGCAATGTCAGAGACCTATCTGGTTTTGTGTGTTGATTGTAAGAACTTGCCTATCACTCAAGAAAGCACACTCACAAATCCATCTCCCCACACATTAACTTCCCCCTTTCACTCATTGTCACCTCCTTCACAGGCTGACTTGTTCCTACATGTCCAGTGAAGACTAGCTACAGCTTCGAGAGCTCTCAGCACTGTGCTGACAGAGCCAGGGGGACAGATGGGTATGAGGCGGGAGTGAAACAAAGCACTACAGCTACTCAGGCCGAGTGCAATCGCAACCATTGGCAGATGTTTCCAACGCCCACAGAAAGCAGATGCTGCTCGCCTGGTGGCAAAAAGAGGAGGTGGGTAGTGCGAGAAGCAGGAGCCGTTCCCAGCCGAAGCTTCTTTACCTGCAACAGAACTCGACGCACATCAGCATCACTGTGATCTGCATGTAGCTGGCCCAGCAGCAGTTCTGCAGAGAGCCTCTGACCCACGAAGTTGGTGACTCGGTTGCCATCATAGCCATTGAAGACACCATAGAGGTAGCAGTTGTTCTCACTCCTGTCAGAGAGGGCAGAAGCAAAAAGGTCACAGATGTCTGTGAGACAGACATATGTAACAAGTTCCTTCAGACACCTCCTGCATGCTCGGGCCCCACCCTCTTCTTCTGAGTTCTGTGTGACAAACTAAATACCACTTTTACCTGCCCTTGTGTCTGCAGGAGTCTGTGTCCCAAGTGCAACCCACTTACCTGAATTTTAACCAGTTATCTTCCAAGGGGTGACCCTCTGTCCCCTTGCCATCTGCACTATAGGAACGGTTTGGAGCTGAACCCACCCCAGAGAGATGGCATGACGGTAGGTCATCTGTCCAACTGGGCTGCTGTTCCTGGGAGACAGAAAGAGGAAAGAAACCATGTAAACCACAAGCAGCCTGATCCTGGTCCAGTACAGGTTACGAGTCCATCCCCACTCTCTTCTCAACCCTTCCCCCTTTGCTAACAAGGTAGCACACCACCCCAGCCAGTAACTTCATGTTCCCTGCTGCAGAACTGGATCACTTACCACTTCCTTTCCCTCTGAAGCTGTACTCTGGCTGCACCTCCGGCTCTTGCTAACAAGAAACCAGAAGTGAAATTTGCACCTGAGTTTTACACTGGATACAGCACAGGACTAGCTTAGCTATTCATTTGGTGAATCAGACCCTCAGGCAGCCGTGGCACGGGAGTACAGGGAAGGCTCTGCTTCCCCACTGGAGTACGCTCACCCAGGGCAAGGGGACTGTGGCCCTGCTGCTGCCGGCACTTCGAGTGGCATCCCTGGGGCCGCCATCCCCCCAGCGCACACTGCCAGTACACACACACAAACACACACATGGCCTGCAAACGCCAGCTGCCCTCTCACGCCCCGAACCCCG
>NW_010549254.1:0-322 GCF_000687285.1 Phaethon lepturus | reverse complement strand
GCCCCGCCCCCCCGGCCCCCCTCCCGCCGCTGCCCGCCCTCAGCCCCACAGCGCTGCTGCAGAGCGGCAGGCCAGCCCGCGGTGGGGATGGATGACCACGCAGGGACCCCCCGCAAGGAGGCACAGGAGGCAGCAACCCACCTCCCCACTGAGGGGGAACGCTCCTCGCCCTCGCCGGTCTTCCCCCTTCCCACATGGCACTGCGGGGGGCGGACGAGGAGGAGGCCCGGATACCCTTTCGCACCCACCTGGGGGGGTGCGTGTGCATGGAGGGGGGAAAGGTGCCACTCACACTCTGCAGCAGACTCCTCCTCTGCGCCGC
>NW_010549253.1:426-719 GCF_000687285.1 Phaethon lepturus | reverse complement strand
ACTGCTGTGGAGGGGTGGGGGTGCCTGTTTCCGAGTTTTGGAGTCAGAAAAATATAGAATCATGGTAAAACCTGGATTTATGTAACAGCGCAGAGTGGCTATCTTCCTCGAGCATTACATTGCGCATTTAATGACATTGAGTCTCTACCTTCTTCCTTAAGTGAAGTTCCTGCAGAACAGGCCCCCAGCTATGCAGGAGTGCAACAGGATCCAGGAGCCTTGCCACACCACTGATCCAAAGTTGGCAATGACGGTGAGGATGTATCGCCTATGCAAATTACTGCCTGCGCTGG
>NW_010549253.1:0-229 GCF_000687285.1 Phaethon lepturus | reverse complement strand
AGGCCGACATCCAGGGAGACAATCTGAATCAAAGCCTGTAAAAATAGGGAGGTGAGGATTTCCATTTACAAAGAATTCAGAAAGAAGTACAAAGTGCAGGGTACCTGTGTGCTGGGCAGCTTTCAGCCTGTCTAGCCTCGTCAGCGCTGTTCCAGTACTGTATATTGTATTGGATCTGCGTGGCAAGGTTTTGGTATTGGGGGGGCCACAGGGGTGGCTTCTGTGAGAA
>NW_010549252.1:0-25737 GCF_000687285.1 Phaethon lepturus | reverse complement strand
GACGGCCGCTTCCCCCCTTCCCGGCCCAGCGCTCCCCGGCGCCGCGAGGGAGATGTACGCGAGCTACGCTGCGCGTGCGCGGCACGCGGCTTTCCGGAGGGTCACAACGCGCAAACCGAAACACGAGGTCACGGCAGCCCGGGAAGGTGCCCGGCTTGATACGGAAATAGCCGACACTTCAGCTGCATATGTCGAAGGGTTGTTAAAACAATAAAAATACTTATAATTAGCAAGTCTACATACACCCATTTTCTTTGCAATATTCTTGGCAATATTGGAGCCAAGTTACTCAAACTTTCCAAAGAAAAACAACCGTAAGGAAAATTCCCTTCTCAGGAATGAGAGCAGCAGAAAATTATGAGGCTGAAAAGGGAGTTAGAATGGAAACCGTTGTGCAACCTTAGCTATAATAAGTACTGAAAAAGCTGATCACTGTCTATTACATTTATCTCGTGTTTTCTGATAAACACATTCACATCTGAAGACTATAGAAAGTGGCAAAAGTAAAAAATTTTTCAGTCAGTTGCTTTGGCTTTCAAACCTGCCTTAAACAAACGTTTTTGGAGCTAAGATGGTGTATCTACAGGCTGTAATAAATATCCCTCTCAGAGAAAGTGTAGAGCCTCTGCCTTGCAAATGAGGGAGTTAGGGAGGCTGCTTCCTTCACTGTACGATTGCTCAATTTTACCCCCATCTTTATTTAAGAAAACAACTAAAAGATAAAGAGATGAGTCTTCTAGAACATAAACCCCCACGCAGCTTTTTTTTTAGCACAAGTATGTTGCTGTGGAATCAGGAGATAATATGACATGGCAAAAATTCCTTATCCACAATATAAGAATTTTTGCTGAATGGCTAGTTCATTAAATAGAGTCAAAATTTGTCCTGCTAACGGGCTAATACAACTGCTTTTGATAAAATAAGAGGCTGGCATTGATCACTTACGAGCTACCTCTCCAAGGGACATCTCGTTTCTTAATGAAATAATGTTTTAAATGTCATACCTGACCAGTTTAGTCCTTTCATTCCAAGATGCTTGCAGTAATTGGCAACATATAAATAAAGTAAATATCTAAATAAAAAGTAATTTAAAAAAATTGTTTTGCAAATAGATTTCATTTCTGGGATTTTTTAAAATTCCGACTTAAGTGAACTAATTTTTCCGTTGAAAAGCCAACTTAACAACTGCTTTCTGACCACCTACAAAGGTGTGATTTGGAGGGGACGTGATGTTTGTTGTGAAAGAAGAAAAATAACATACCCTATGCCATTTTCACAGAAGTGGGAGAAGAACAGATTAGTATCCCACGCTTGCATAGAAAAGAAAAATAACCTCAGGCTAGCACCAAAGATACCCCATCTCTTTGCTCTATCTGTTGTTGAAAGCGGACAGAAAAGAAGAGGTTCAATCCATGTTGTTTTAACGACACTGCCTCTACGGCTGCTAAACAAAGCCTCTTCTCTTCGGCGCGGCGCCAGCGCGAGAGAGAGAAGGGAGCTTGCCTCGCTGCTCCAAACGCAGATAACCCAACTCGCATCTGAATTTACTCCCAGTCTGGTGCTGGTAATTCAGCCCCACTCTGGCCTTTGGTAACGCCCAGGCAATAACTGCGTGAGCCTCAGCCTGAACTTCCTTCCCAAAGCTTGGCTCTTCCCGGCGCTCTGCTCCAGGCCCCGCTCTGTCCCAGATTTTTCCAGCCGAAAGAGTTAATCGGACCTTTTTGCCAGCCTTCCTCAGCATAACTTTTCTGGGAAGAAGGTAGCACTTGGACTTCAAGCGGTGATTCGAAGCCCCCCGCGCCAAATGAGTTCCTGGTTTAAGTCCATGGACACCGATGGAGTTACAAGAGGAACGGAACTGGTCCTTTGCCTTTTTCGCTCTTACCCGCAGTAGGCAGCTCTGTTTTTCTGCATAACAAGTACCAGAATACTGAACGTACTGGCTGCCAAGAAATGCAGAACAAACAGACTTACATGTTTTTCCCTTTATTTCCATCATCTGACCTTTGCTTTTTATGTCTTAGGAGCAAGCTGCAACTTTATTTACATGTATAATCTAGATGAAATGCTAGTTTGTGTGTAGAAAGCTATGTGGACTTTGATCTTTGAATTTGATTTTCCCTTTTTTTTCAAAGCAAAACATAATGAATTAATGGAAACAGGGAAATGTTAGGTTTTAGAATGATTCTCATTTCATGTTTCTGATTCCTTCAGCCCAGGCTAGACCTTTTAGGCTTCCCTAGAGGCTTGAAGCATTAGTTCATAGTCCAAAATATTAACTGTTGACATAGTAGGTACCGAAATCACTCATATTGCCCAGTTCAGTAACGATAGATTTAGAATCCCCATAGAAGTACTTGACTGCAACAAAAGGTGCTACTAAGCCACCTCAAAATTGTATAAAGTACCAGCAGTGAGAGAATGAATGGTTAAATTATTAAAACAGTGGAATTCAAATTATGAGGAAGAGAGCAAAAACTAATAGGGAAAGGCAACATTACTAAGAGAGTCAACAGGAAGAAGCAAACCAGATAATAATCTAGGCATGTTTTATGGGGTTTTATAAATAGGTTTTAACCCAAGGTTTCAAAGCTGGAAGTTACTACATTGACTCTTTTTTTTATTTGTCAGCCTGATCAATTTCGGACATTTCATTTATATTTTAAAATCTCACATTTTTTACTTCTACGTATCTGCTTAGACTTGTCTCTGATTGCCCATGTGCAAAGAATACCTCACTTCTACCGCATGCTTTACGTCTGGGCCATGCAATCTTCCTAACCTTACATACCAGATGAAAATAAGTTATTACTGATAGATGCTAAATCTTAATCTTTCTTGGTCAGGAGTTTTTTCACAAAATAACAGCAAAGAGTCTGCAATATTGAAATGGGGCAGAATGAAGAAGAAAGAAAAATAAAGTGCGAACTTCTGTGTATGGCTACTTATTGAAGCAAATCATCAATTCTGATGTTAATTTTTAAAGTCTCTATAAATTTCCTGAAAAAATCTTTTATATCCATGTCTCCGTGCATCACAAGCATACTATTGTGATAAAACCATAATACTTTATCTAGAACTCTGAGCGACAGAAGGTTCTTCACAGGGATTCTGTAAGTAATAAAAGGGAAATTGATGTGGGTTTACTGTTACAATATGTTTGATTAATTTTTTAAACATACACATTTTCTAACCACGCATCTTTTTTGTTATCTCTGTCCACACTGGTTTACAGATGATCATCAACTCAGCATCACTGGGGCAGGAGCGAGGAGCATCTTTGTGAAAGCGGCCCCTTCCCAAATTGCATGGTACTATTTTACAACCTAGTTAAAGGCTTTAAAAGCTAAGAGACTATTCCTTTTATTTGCTACCACACACAACTCACACTGGCAATAACAAACCAGCAAAGCAATCCAGGTGGTTCCTATCAGAGCCAGGTATTTTTCAGGAAGGGGGGGGAAGGAGCGAGCACCTAGGGTACTTTTCAGAGGACACTATCTGCAGCTCCAGAGTTTCTCACTGGAGCAGCGGTGAAATTAACTGTAAGGCAAGTGCCCAACCCAAAGCGGCGGGGAGGTGGAGCTCTGCTGCTTCGGTGAAAGCCACTGCTGGTTACCATCCATTCATTATCAAATAGAGACAATTCCTTCCTCCCCAAAAAAACCCAAGATGATTAGATGCGCACGCACTCTCTCACTCTGACTTTAATATTATAAAAATTACTGCTCAGTTCCTAAACACTGAATTTGCAGATGACCAGCCAATTCCAGGGGCATTTGACAGCTTTTTCATTCTGCAACAACGTGGATGCCATGCCTGGGTTCGACTTGGGGGTTGGATTATTTTTTGATTGCATTGGTTAAACTGAGGATATACTTAATGCACTCTAGTTATAATTCTTCATATGATTTTGGGAAATAGGACTACTTTGTCAATACTATGTTTAAAATTAGTTCTAGAGGACATACATTCCTATAGGTCCATTTGTTCTTTGCAAGGTGGGGAAGATGGTTAATGCTTCCAGAAGACAAGCATCATAGCCAGGGATGTTGTACAGCAAACTGAGTTAAACTCTGCAGTTCAGAAATTAATTCGTCTTTTTTTTTTTTTTTTAATTCTCCTGGGATGAGGACCTCAGTCTCAAAAAGCAGCTCCCTCTCAAAACTGAAGGAGAGGTGCCTACGTCCCTGCATCTTTTAAAACCTCTCAGAATTGTTGAATATACCTCCTGTCAGTCTGTCAGATACAGAGCTTCCCAAGACAAAGGGAAATATCTCAGTTTCACAGGACTTGTAAAGCAAGAACGTATGTAACCTGCTTTCTCAAAACACACGCGCTGCAAATAAAGATATTAAGTGTACTGACATTTCTGCATTACAGCTTAAAGTAACATCCTGTGTGATGCCTATATGCTGTACTGTTAGCTCAATTTTGGATTTTCTAAACACTGGGTTTGCTTTCAAAGAATAACGCTCCGGTTCTTGTACAATACATGAGTATATTAGCTCTTCAGCTGGGAAACAAAGTTAAGAATGTGTGGGCTTTGGCTTCAAAATTAACCATGCTTTAGTAATCTAGTATACTAAACTGTTTCTTATTAATGTATCATGCAAATACTCTCCAGTCCTCCCGCAAGTCTGACACTTTCCCAACATATCAATAGCAAATGTTCTGTGAAATGCAACTTTTCTGATGTAGGCCACCCTGACTTTCAGTGTGATCTCAACCCACCATCCAAATCTTCATGGCAGATGCAGAATGGGCTGCTGCTTTAATAAGGGAAACAATATTGAAAAAAAATGTTTCTTGCTAGTTTGATATATTGAATTTGTTTTTCTTCAGTGGAGAGCCAGCTGCTTTTTTTTAACATTTTTTTTTCCTAATTATGGCTAAACAGAGTTATGTTGTATTTACTGAGCAGAATGTAAGGTAGTTTAGGGGGATGGTTGGTATCAGTCCCTCATTAACGTAACTATTTGACTTGAAATACAAATTTGAAGTGCGTCAGCTTAACTCCAGCTGTTTTCTGTCTCAATGCAGATGAGATGGGGAATGTACCCAGGGACTTTTGTCACATGGCAAACGGGCTTCGCAGAGGCTCTGCGGCAACTGTCCCCACCTCCCTGAGCAGGTTTTTATTTAATGTTGCTGTTGCTATGTCTCCTGGCGGCACCGACCGGCTTCCCATCCCTTCTCCGGACGGTGGATGTGACTAAGCGAACACACGGTAGCGTCGTATCAAGCTACGAGAGCTATTACTTTTTAAGCAAGCTGGCGGGGTGCCGGCCGCAGGAGAGAGCGGGTTCCCCCGCCCTGCTCTCCCGGCGGTGTTGGGGTTTGCCCTGGGCTGGCAGCTGCCCCAGCTGGATCGCGACCAGCACCAGGCTGGGGCTCGCGCTCGCCGCTTCAGAGCCGCCTCCGCGCACCAGCCCGCCGCCCGGCCACCACCGTAGCTTCTGGCCCAAGCAGGAGCCCGTTTAAAACTGCGCGTGAAGGCTAATAGAGGAGCATACAGCCATTTATGGTTAGTCCTCTTATACTTACGGTTTACATCTTTTGCGCTTAATTAAAGCCATTAGTGTTATCTAGTCTCCTCCTCCGTGCCTCAGCCGGTATCATCTTTCAGAGGCTTTTTATAGGCACAGTTGCAAAAGAGAACCTCAAGGAATGATTAAGGAGGGTAGCTTACTCTAATTTTTAGCTATTACATGCCTGAAGTGCAGCTTTTTATCCACCCTCAGTTTTTAACATTCTCTGCACAGATGCACTATGTTTCTTCCCCCCATAAAATGTACAGTTATCAGTTCACAAAGGGGATACCAACACCGCAGGAGAGAAAAGCCATGTGAGCTGTGCAAGCATGAAGGCAGACCCAGGGTGACTCAATGGCTGAGCGGAGGAGAAAGCTCAGACAAGGAAGGCGGCACACGTCAGGGGCAGGAGGCAGAGTGAAGAAGCTCAGGTGGGGCCGGATGCTGACCAGACCCTGGTACCGGGGTTGCACAAATGAAAAACTGAAAGAGAGCAATGCCGCGGTCAGTGTCATGGCTCGGGGAGAAAAGTCTAGCAGATCTGTTTCAGCTGAACTGCATGCCAAAGAGGAACCGCCAGGTTTCAGCAGTTGCTTATGGACCACACAAACATTTCACCTCCTGCCCTCCTTAGACATGAATAGGACACGCAAGAAACAACTTCAGCAAACAATGAAGCTACAGAGTCCCTCTGCAGGGCTCTTCACTGTCAAGTCCATGAGAATTGCTGGACTTTTCTTTTTTGTTGCTCTCTTTTAGACGTAGTTCTTGGAACCAGGAGATGATGAACAATGATGCTTTGGAGAAACACGGGCTACTGCTCAACCAAGCTCTCTTTGTACCAGTAAGAATTTCAACTGAAACAAAACCTAAGTGAAGTAGTCTGGAATTTGGGCCAGGAGTCCCAAAGCAATGTCTTCTGCCATATTTCATTCATCATCTATTCTTAACCAATCAGTACTATACCTGCGTCCTCTCACTTGAGAAATTACAAAGTTGTTACAGTTGTAAATGACATAAATGGCTTTTCACTCAGGCATAATATGAGACACGATGGACAAATGAGGAGAAAACTGGTTTTGCTAGATTTATTTGGATTATGCCTTTTTTTAAACCCCAAAATTGAAAGCAACTGGAAATACTTAGGAAATTCAGGAGATTTAGGGGTTGTTTATACAGCAGATGAAAACAACTGACCCGAATGCCTCCATATTTTAAAGCTCCAAGGTAGGGGAATAGTTTATATATTAAAAATAACCAGGTCCTCTAGGTTCTATTGCCTACAGAAAACTTAAATCTAAAATAATTGTTTTAGAAAATTTATTTCCTTTAACATGTGTACAGGATGAAGTGGTTACAAATAGAAATGCTAGATATTCTGAAATATTTATAGCAAATATCTGAGTTGCTTATTCTGGACGCTTCCCTAAGAAGGGATCAGTATGGTATCTATTTTTTTTTCCAGAGAAATATTAAGAAAAAACACTGAGAACAAAGAACTAGATAAAATTAATTGAGAGTAAATTGCAGAGCATACCTCTACCTCAGTTCCCTGGTAAATAAAAGGCACTATACGCGTAGTACAAGACTAATATAAATTCCCTTTCTAAACAACGTACTTGAATGAGCAATTGAAATAAGTGGGCTGCAAGTCTAACATTTTCTGTTTGCAATGCAGCTATATCTGATTTATACCTTTTTTTCCTTTTTTCCTCTTAAATCAGAATGTCTTTCTCTTCGGGATTATAAAGAACAGTCACATGCCCTCTGGTGAGCTGCACAGCAACTGCATCTTGCTAGGTGGAGAATTTTCATCTTGTTTAAGAGGTGCTTCTCTACACTACCATGTACTAATTTTCTCTCAAAGGTATTCCACGTGTTTTGAGCTCAAGCCTTCTGAATCCTGTAGTTCTCCTTGAGTCCCTATTTTGAGGGCAGGAAACGAAATAAGGCAAAGTCCTGAATTAGGGAACACAAACACCCAGTCCAGCAATATTTAAACATTTAATGCAAAGCTGGACTTTGGAACTAGAGAAGTCCTGGTGCGCTAGCTAAGTATCGAAGGCTCAGTGTATCAAGAACATTTTCACAAGAGTTTTCATATAGCTTGGGAAAAAAAAAATCCCTAACTTGAGAAATAAATGCACAGAACGTTACCATTTCAGAAGCTCTAATTATTGTACTAATGCACATAGTACTGTTATGGCTTGGATGTGCTTTCCTGTGATTTGGAAATAAGCTCTCTCTATCTACACAACCCTGAGTAAAGCAGATTGAGGCACGTCTCACTGTCTCCTAGCATGAGGCTCTTGGCAAGGATCTTCTGTATCATGCCCTTTTGGACGGGATCATCAGCCCACTTGTAGGCAGTAGCCATTTGGAAATGGAGCCTTGCTGGTGCTGAGGAAACGGTGCTTACAGCAGGGTTATACCATGCTAACGCTTGGTGGGTGGATATTTAGCCTTCCTCTTCAGTGGGCTCTCGTTAAATACATCAAGAGGTTTGACGGGCCACATGTCCCTTCTATGCCACAGGCTGGCAGCTCCCGCTTCAAAGCGATGCTCTCATTCCAGCTAGATAATTCAGGTCTCAGTCAGCAGCTTCACCATTCACACGAGAAAAGTTTAACATGTGCTTAAAAGTTTACAGGATCGGATTAAAACACAGGATTACGCAAAGCTTGCTACAGTTCCTTTTTGCTCATTTGTGCCCCTGCAATGCGTCATTACCCACATCCTTAAAGAGTCTTACTCTGTCATAATACATAATATTTGGCCTGATACTAATAAAACCTGATTCATATGAAAAGAATAAGAATTGCTGTTGTTATTGCCAATGCTAATAATGAAGTGTCCTATTCACCTCGTACAAGTTACAGATGCATGGAACATGTGATTCCTATTTTATGATAATTATTATCATTCTCCATAATTAATAAAAATTGCACTATAATTATTCTGAAAGCAGCAACAAAAAAAATAGAGAGAAATTTAGTGTTAATCCTGTTTCTCTAGATATGCTTATAAGATGACATAATACATCATGAAAATTAGCTGCTGACATACATATTAAATACTACATTTGGAATGTCAGTCTCATCTGAAAAGTATAAAATGCCTTTTTGAAATGTTAATTGAATTTTTTTGTGACAAATGAGGAACCGTTGTATCCAAGTTATGCAGTACAAGTAACTGTCACTCACTACTTTGCCACATTACCAGCTTTATACCAAAAAGTAGCATAGGAAATGTATTTTCCAATCATTAGGCTTTAGCATGTTTTCCAGCCGTTAACTCTTGACCTGTACGCTTCCATGAAGCCCTTCTTCAGCTATGCTAGATTCAGCTGTGCACTTAGTTGGTGGCTTAAACATATTTCAGCCTGATTTTATGTGCTCACCTACCTAAGGAGATGCTTCAGTCCTAAAATCCCCTTTCCATGGGGAATGGCTGCAGATTATAAATACATTTTTCATGTAAGCCTATCTCCTCTATGTAGGAGTTTAGGTAGGAGTTACTACTGCTGTCTGAAAATCTTGTCATCCTAACTGGAGTAGTGTAGTTGGAAGGGCAACAACAAATGATCTTCATATGAAGATGGTTATCTGGATGCAGCAAGGTAGTTATTCCCGGGGAAATTACGGTTGACAGCATAACAGAGTCTGGTTAATAATCCAAGTGACATCTTGGAATATGTAAAAGATTAAGTAATAATGATCTGGTCCAGTCCAGACAAGACAAACCAGAGTCCAGCGGGAACTTTAGTGGCTAAAAGAGCACTAAATCTCAGGAATCCTTCTAAAAATTCAAGATTAAAACAACCCCATTCCTTTGCTTATACCCCTTGGACTGGTTCACAGTTCTGTTGGTGGTGGATGCCTATCTCTCTAGCCAATGTCTAGCCTGGCTCTTTAGCCAATGCTTTATAGCAATAAAATACATTACTTATATGAACAAAATTCGTTAGCAACAAATTCCGATTCTTGCCAAATATGTTCTCCTTTCTTTGTGTAGCCCATCATGGGTTGTAACCAAAGGAAAAAAACCACTAAGTTTTACTATGCACATCAGAAGCTCTCATAATGGATGAATGTTTATTTCCAAAGTTTTCACCCAGAAGTCGAGATCAGAACATGTTTGGGAGGAGGTACAACTACATGTATACTTGAGAGGAAGACAGACCATCACTTCTGTATTGACAATGGTCTGCTGAATTTCCCTACCTACCAGGTATCCCTGCTAAACTAGAGAGTACATGATCCTAAGATAACTCAGGGCATTTGGAAATCTTGCCAAGAGAGCCTTGACCTGGTATATGCACGCATCTTTTTTTACAAATACATGTTTGTTTTTAATATCAGTCTTGCTGTCTCGCCTTCCCACCTAAGCAAGAAGCAGAGCTTTGGAATTTGTCACTGTCTCCTTATTAACTCTGTGTGAAAATGTTCTTCCCATGCTCTTAAGGCTTTACTCAGGACAATAACCTCACCTAAACCTCCAAACAGGCAGCATAACATGACAAAACAATTCATTTATAAAATGCTAAATAAAAAAGCACAGCAGCTACCATTCCTCTTTCCTCCATCTAAAACCTTGTATCCCAGCCCTTCTCATAACTTAATGTTTAGTAGTCTGCTAGCACTGTCTCCCTGCTGTTTGGGATGATAATATCAAAATACCCTGAGCCCAGTAAGCATAATTGTCTGAATAAATAAGATAACTTGGACTCAACTTTCAAAAAACTCCAAGCTAGACAGTTTTCTCTGAATGATTGTGGTATTTTTTAAAATTATTTCTGTTCGTCCATGCCCCAGCTTAAAGAATTGTGCATGTAGGTTTCAGAGCTACTGAGCCCCTGCAGCTCACCCTGCCTTCAAGAAGGTGTTTCCATAGCTCTAACACATCAGAGGAGAGCAATAATAATAGCAAGCCTGAGTTAAGGTTACATTTGGAGTCCCAGTAGATGACATAACTTACAGATCATCCTCTCCTCCTGGGATGACCACGTTATGTTGTCCCCTGTGTCCAAGGATGTATGTATTTGAACTGACAGGGGCTTGGGGAACTTATGGGCCAACCCCTGGTCCACAAAAGAGACGTTTTCTGAAAAATTAAGAGCAATGTTAGAAACTTTGTCTCTTCCATCAACTCTTTCAGGAGCTGTGGTGCCGATTAGAGATGATGCTGGCACAGGCTCACGCACGGCCCTCTAGAGAGGAGAGATATACGGGCGGATCATGTGCATCTTTGTATTAGATCTCAACAGCAGTCCTACCCAAGTCTTACCGTGTAAAACAGGAAAGTCTCCGAAAACACCCTCCCAGGCAATAAATGATAATCAAATGTGCTTCAAAAGAAGTTAAGCAGAGCTCTGAAGACGGAACAAGAAAGCAATCTACATACACAAAACTCGTACAGTCTCATAAATCTAATCTATGTCTCTCATTCAGAATTAACTGCCGTCCTCTTGCTCTAATGAAGTACAAAGGCTGACATATCCTACCCACCTTCACTGAAAGCCAGTAATAAAGCTGTATGTGTCTCTGTGCAGCATCAAAACAGATTTCGCATGATTGTTTTAAATAGCAAGAGGACTGCATGGAAAGATGTCTGTATTTTCTTAATAGCTGTAACCACACTACATAGCACATGTCAAAATTCTGAAAAGAGAACAGATTCCCAATGCTTTGTACAATGTATATAGTTTCTTTGCTTTGATGTCTCTGCTTCTTTATTGTATTAAATTATCTGGATTAAAAAAGACAAAAAAAGAAGGTTGTCTTTTGTCTTATTACTGAACTGTCAAACATTATTTGAGCTAAGAGAACAGCCAGGGCCTCCAGAACAATTTGGGGAGCAGAGGAAGGAAGAAGGAAAGTTGTTACATATCCTGCCTATTTGCACAGTTAGGTATTTCAGCCACAGAGCTTGCAGGGGGACCACGTTGTTGTAAAAGTTATTGTAAGTGACTCTTAAAACTTACATAAAAAGGGATCTACCCTGTCACTCCTTAGGGGAGTCCTGCATCCCTCTCCCACTACTTTTTTCTCCAGCTCCCCTACCTCTCCTACATTCCCCAGAGGGACTTTTGCACTACAGGATGGAGTGTCTCTGGTCACTGCTCTGGGGATGGGGATGAGATTTCTTGCATGCTTTTTCTTCTAAGAAACAAGAATGACAGAAAGAAAAGATCAATTTCTCTTTTTTTAATATCTAGGGAAAAATGCCTGCCAACAGAAACTGTATTCCTTCCACTTTCTTTTTTTCTTTACCTGGAGCATCTTTAAAATCAATACCAGCTGTTGTGGAGAAGGATTTTGGTGCCCTAAACAGAGATTTATGACTTCAGGAGAAGGAATAAGCAAGAGGAGCACAGAAACCTCATAGAGAAAAGATTCTGCTGCCATGGCAGAGCGCTGTACATCAACTAGACCTGTCTCTGCAGAGGAGCTGAAAAAGTGTTCCTTCGAATCACTCATGCAATTGTAGACCTGGATAAAAAGCGTGGCCCTTTGAAGTCAAAGGCAATATTCCAGATGACTTTAGTCTGGCCACAGTTTCAGCTTTGGACTCAAATTTGAATGCAAATTTAACAAATCACCAGGCATAATATGGTTCAGGTTATTATAAAATAGGCACAGGAGAGAAAATTTACTGTGCCAGATCGGCATCCTGTGTGCTGGAGCAGAGGCCTCCCTCACCCTTCGCTCTGGCTTATTCGGTCAGAGTTTCCACACGCTCTGCTTGCTACACAGCTCAATAAAGGCACAAATTCCAGTCTGTATCCCTGACAATAGAGTCGGCTTTCACTGAACTGGATGGTCCCTTTTGTAAAAATAGTCCCTAAAGTTCACATTCAAGGATCTGGGAGACTGGGATCTGCTGACCTGGCTTGAGATCATCTTAGACCCTGGACACTCACAAATCTCTGTCTATAACATCAGAAATGTTCAAATGCTAGCAGATTGTGATAAATTACCATTTTGAGGTCACAAGACGGAGAATTGAGAGTTTAAATGGAAAAATGTTAGTGGAAGTGATATAAACTTACTGGTCTGCAATTGATCATATTTAATAAATGTTGTTCACATATTTCTTGATCTAAAGCCAATGGCTAATACAAGCATGAAGAAATGTAAGCTTCTCCACCCTCCATATGCTGCTGCTGAGCCATAAACAAAGCCTGACAAAGAGCGGAAATGGAGAAGGTCAGTATTTAGTCCTGTAGTACAAGCTAAGCATAGGGTGTAAGCAGAAGAGTGCAAATTTCTTGGGGCAGCGCAGGGCAAATCAGGTCCTGGAGGGCTTCAGGAAGCAATGGCTAGACCATTTCTTATAGCTCAGGTATGTTCTGCTGCTCTCCTTAATGCAGACAAAGCATACATTTGTTTTCTAGTTTCTTATGTAAAATCATTAATATGTAAAATAAATAGAGCTAGAAAGGTGACCGCTAGACACATAATATCCAGGAAGCTCTAGTATTTTTCCCCTTGAATTCCAGTACTCATAAGGGATTCATTTAAGGCGGATTTCACATATAAAAAGTCATAAGAATGTAGACCAATGTCTATGTTATATGCTTTATATGCTCTACTTTAAAGTCTACAAGCACAGTAGCAATGTCACTACTAACACTAGGAACTAAGCTCAGATTGCACATGAGATAGGGGAAGTTAGGAATGACGGAATTGTCTTTGCCACCAGAGCCAATGTGCTATGGACCCACACACCAAAGCTCCAATTCCAGTCTTTCATTTGTTAGCATCAGGGCCAGCTTAGGCAACTGTTTCCTCTTGCTCCCTTCTTCCCATGCCACCTCTCAGCTGAGCTGGTTCAGCTATCCATAGGAGCATGTGGAAAACCAGGGGGTGGAATCAATCTTACACAAACATGCACAAGTGTTTACAAAAATAATCTTACACAAATGAAAGAAAAAAGGATTATTTTAACCCAGAGTGGGCCAACGATCTCATTTGCCATGCCACAGGCCAGCAGCACTGGCAGTACTGTGGGCCAGCACGGGACTGGAACAAACTCCTGGAGTCAGGAGGACAAGCAATGGACGGCACAGGGAAGGCTGTCTGCAGTCACGGGCTCTCAGCAAGGTCAATACTTGTTTCCCATTGATAAATCAAGTCCCATGAATACCACTGAAAGCAGAGCTGGGAGTGCTGTGAAGGTCTGATGTTCAGCACTGCTTAGGAAAAACTCAAGATATCTTGAAAGATGAAAACTCACAGCTCTAACTTCAAGAGGTGATGGTCAGTGATAGTTCCTTTCCTCTGGTAGCAACTCTGATTACACCCAATTACATGGTTTGCTATATCAGATCCCGGTCATAGCTGCATGTATAGACCAATGCTACATTTAACCCATTACAGAAAAAAAAGATTGAGGCAGGAAAAATATTTAAATGCATTTCTTAAGGTGTGTTGGACTTGCACCAGAACCGATCGTACCTGAGTGTTATCATTTGCCAGGTTGGCATTGTGCACAATTTTGGAGCCTGCTGTAGTGTAGGAACAATTTCACCAACAGTAAGTGCATTACTTAAGCACTGAGCATTAACCGGTTTTTTGTTTGTTTTTTTTTTTTTTTTGCTCTTGGCTACTAAAATAGAATTACTTGACTGGACTTCCTTCTAATGAGGCTAAGAATTATCTCTCTCAGTAATTTCTTTTAGTAAGAAGCCTACTTAAACAGAGGCTTGAAAAAAGGTGCAGGTTTCTTCTAATCTTTAAAATGTTTTTGCCTTCTTACTTGCAAGAATTTAACACTGAACCCTCTACAATCTAATGTAAAAAGGTCTGTTTCTATGCGAAGACTAACACTTGAGAGGTCTTGACTTTATTTGGTATCAGAATAAAGTCATCAACAGATTCATTCACATTAAGAAGTTATGTAAGTACTGCCTCATAACCACATGTAACTTCATTCTAACAGAAGCATTTGTAATTTAACAAGTATTTTATTTGCCATAGGAAGCTGAAGGATAGTGTACAGCAACTCACACAGAGTGTCTTAGTCTCCTGAAAATATACGTGACACAAGAAACGAAACTCTTGACAAAAGCCAACAAAGCAAGTAGTTTCTCAGCAATCAAATTATGGTGCATCACTTCAATGTCATGAAACTGAGTGTACAGAGCAGTGTTCACCGTTTAAAATTAGCCCTTAACAAAAGTAATTGCTGAGACAAACACTTTTCTTCTGCTATACTTTTCGGAGATGGGCACAACAGCCATGGGGAAATTCCAAGCTGCAAAATCACCCTTCATTGTTTTGGCCTCAGCCACATCCTGCTACAAGGTGTAAGATGAGAGCTGAGTGCCCTTGTAGAGAGGAAAGCAGGAGACAGCTGGGGAACATGCCATCTTTCCTAACAGGGAGGAGGAAAACCAGAAATGACACCACATGGCATGTTCTACCATGCAGGTAGGTAAACTGGTTGTTTTTTTAACATGCACACTGAAAAACAGCACAGCAACTGCCTCTGTAATTTCAAATATCAGAAAAGAAACCAAAAATTAATTATAGTTGTCTCATGATTTGTGAAATTGCAACACTAGCAATACCAGCAATTTTGCCCAGAGCTTAGCCCCAGCTTATGACAGGATGTACGCAACTGTGGAAACTCATCTCTTCAGGAATTGGAGATAAAATGCATGAGCCATCTCTTTAACCAAACAAAGCAACACATGGCATGTTCCCTTCCTACCACCCCTCCCCAAACTCAGTAACCTCAAAATCTAACACTCTAGCATAATGGGGAGAGAAACAAAGAACACATTTGTTTACTTTTTGAAACAACTTTGGTATCAAGTGATGCCTCGTGCTTAATACCCGAGACAAGAAGATTAGTCTCAGCTGTAGACTGGAGAAATGACAAGGGAAATTTTGAATCCCATTTACTAAAGCAATGAATTAAAATCTTATTAACTGTTGACTATTAACCCCCACCAAATCTGATGTCTACAGGAGCTCCCTCTTCCTGGCAGGATCCACCAATGAACACTTTCTGCTGACCTCAGTGACCTTCTAGGAGAGGGTTTTTGTCTTTTTAACTCCCCCTTTTTCCTCTTGCTTCTTCAGTGACGAGTTCAGCATGGAAAACCATCACTGAGGCAACATAATTTAAAGCATCCTCTAACGTACATCTCTTACTTGAAATCTCCTTCCTTTGCAGAAAACACGTAGCCTACTCTGCAGTAAGGTTCTCTGTCTGTCCTATTACTGCTCAATCATTTCCACTCCCAAGGTGCTCTGCTATCCTCTTAAATAAATGCTCCATCAGATATGGATAAAATGCGTACATTCTTTTTCAAAAGGAAGTGAAAAAGAGATCATTGTATGAAGAGTGCACATTGAAGTCTTTCCTATTAAGACCTATTAAGATCTTCCCAGATTTTTTTCAGTTTTATGCTTTGCCTCTTCTTACCTATTTGATTCTGCTTGCGGTTGTCCTCTTTGAAAGAGTGTTAGTGTCCTTTGTTTGTGTTCCTTCTACTCCATCACATCTCATCTGCAAAACGTATCTCTTTGGGATAGCTTAACTCTCATTTAGGGCACTCATAGAGCTACCTTACCCCCAACATTTTCCTACATCTTGCTCTGAGCTTCCATCTCTTATTGCTACTGTGTTTTCATGCAGCACAATGAGAAATATGACCTGAAATATGAACGACAATGTGAAAAATTTTCCTTCAGAAAGAAAAAGCAGTCTTAATTATGCCATGTAGATTAAAATCTAATCTTTGTGACACATTTAATAACACGACCTTACATAGGAGCCATGCCCCTGAAAGAGGGCATGTATTGCTAGCATCAAACCCGGGATTGCGTGAATTTCTCCGACTTATGTGGCAGGTTTCATTTGATCACAAATATATACGTCAGGTTTAGCTCAACACACTTTCAAAACTGCCTGGGAATGCCATATTCTGAAACCAAGGTATTTCTATAAAGTTAGGACTCCACAGCTGAGCATTCGTAGAGCTGTTTTCAATTATAACATTAAGCCCAACAGTTTAATGCCAAGACTCCTAATTTACAACAGTACTTGTTAATTTACAACACTGAGCTTGTATAACGTTTAAGTAAACACTGCACTTCTGGATGACAGAAAGCTAAACAATGAAATAAAACTTCAGAAACATATCTACTCCTGCAGTTTTCAAAGAGCTTCCAGTTCTCCAAAAACAAACAGCTCCCAGCTGCCCAGCATTTATACTCATGCATCCTGTACCACTAAATATGTAGAGAGAAAGGGACCAACGGCCTCAACGTTTTTCATTCAGAAGATCCTTCCACCAAATCAGATTTTAAAGGTAAGTGTTGCTTTCATCCGCTGTATTTTGTTTTGTTTTGTGATGGGAGAAAATTGTGGAGGAGAAAATAAACACTAAGGATAAACACAAAACGTACTTTATTTTTACCACTGAAGAGCTAACGCAGTCCTCAAGTATTTCTTCCAATTAAGCTAAACCCTAGTCTTTTTAAGAAGCGTTCCAGATGAAGATGCCTCCCTCACGTTTCAGCCTTCTGTGGCTCAAACAAGTCAAATTGCAAGCTCCAAGCTCTTCTTCCTAACCATCCATTGCCTCACCTCCTTTCCCACTTAAAAAAAAAAAAGGTTTCATCTTCTTTTTTCTCTCTAAAATGCCACTCTCCTTTTCTCACTCTTGCCAAGACCTCAATACTAGGGCTGATCAAATAAGTGGAAGCTGTGCAGAATGTCGATTTTTCACAAAAACATATTCAATATATTTGTCTAAAAGCCCAAAATAAGATGGCACTGGAAACATACTATGTTTCAATGAATTATTGCAATTCTCACAAGAGGCATACAATTAATTTAAAACAACCATTTAACTGAAAATGTATTTTTTTTACCAAACCATCCCAAAAGCCTGCTGTTTCAAAAACTCTGCAGAGAATGATCCCCTTTAAGGTTCTACTTGGTTTTCCCCTTGAGTCTATAAAATCAGAAGTTTGGAGCTTTATACTCAAATAAAGCGGTTTGGAGAGCATTTCAATATGGAAGCCCTTGAAGGGGCAAGAATGCAGAAAATGTGTTTCACAACAGTCTTCCATGGTACAGAGTATGAAGAAAGGACTCAGAGACTGGAAAAGCTGAGGCATGTTCAAAGAAGTTGAGAGCCTGAGGGCAGGTTTTGCAAAGCCTAAATAATGACTTGAATAACACTGGTGAGCCACGCAATAGGACCAAGAGCATCAAAGGCCTCTTAGGGAGAAATGGGATAGGACAGTGGCTTCACAACGGTTTTGTGAGTATGCACTATTCAGGATCTATAATACCATAACAAATTAAAAAGGGTTTAATAGACATTATTCTTTGGGGGTGGGTGGGAGGGTGTGTCGTGTTACCAACAACATTTAGTTCTTTGGGAATATTCTGCATATTTGTGAGCAAAATGTTGTGTAACAGCCTAGGAAAATGCCCTCCAGACTCTTTGCCAGGTCTCTGGAGCAATCCAGCTAGAAGCATATACAGCCTAGTCCAGAGAAAGGCCAAGAGCAACAATTCCGTCTCAAATTAATGGGATTTTTGAGTGTTCAGCGTCCCACAGTTGGCCAAGCCCTTTATGTAGCAGTAATTGCAGACAGCTCTCTGACTTGGGTGGAGAGAGAAACTTGGGGTTGACAACCTGAATAGCATTCTGCCTGAATGGCCATTCAGCTACTGTCTTAAGACAGAAATCCTGACATTAATTGCTTGTTCATTTTTGAAGGCAAAATACCCAAGGACACTGGTGGGATTCTGCCTATGTTAGCAAGGACTTCAGGCTTTGAATTATTACTGATACTCTCAGAGATACTCTCTAGCAAAATCAAATATCACGTGTATACCTTTGAATTTTGAGAGTTTTGTCTTTTTGTAGCGTCTAGAACAAAGATGAAGACATATTGCATTGAGATCCCCTCAAAGAGCTGAAACTCATTTTCTAGTATAACTCTGCAAGTAATAAATGCTTTCAACATACTACTTTCAACATGAGACAAAGTCAATCCCTACCAAAAAACAAACAACAACCCCCCACAACCCAGAAACACGACAGGAGGAATATTATCTCATCACAATACTTGAACAGGAATGAAAAGCAAGCATTGAGAACTAAAACAAATGTTGAGAGACAGAAAGTTTGAAGCAGAAGGCGTAACATGAACTGGAGAAAGGAGGGACGTAATGCTACTAAATGGAAAGGTTAGTATTTTACAGAAATAAATTAAATTAGACTAAAAGATAAGTACAAGTCACATCAAACCAATCTGCTCTGCTGTAACAAGATACATGCCTAGTGGACAGTAGAGATGCAATAGATGTCATACAGTTTGAGCGAAGCAAGTCTTTTAATGCTGACTCCCCTTGACATTTTCATAAGCCACCAAGGGAGACACAGACTAGATGAAACACTGTATTCAAGGAGTTCTTATTAATAGCTCACTAAGTGGAAATACATACATGTGTATATATAGACATTCCCAAGGAGTCTGTCCTCAGTTAGGTTTTTCTTGGGTTTTTAATAATGGCTTGAATTATAACACCATCCAGGGAATTAAATAAATGCTCCAAGTGGAAAAGGGCTACAAGGACAATGAAGACAACAATTATTTTTCATAAAAATACTGATAACATTGAGAAGTAATCCATGTTTAAAAAAAAAAATCTAGCAGCCACGCAGAGTTGTGAACAGAGAGCACAAAATGCATATTAATGCCTTTTTTTCATTTAGCAGAAATAGAAAGCATGTGAAAGAACATACAGCTGATAAAGTCTACCCACAGCTAGACCACACAATGCAAGGAGCCTAAAAAGAATTGCCAGAAAAATATATCATATTTTTACTTAGCGAGAACTTGTAACAACCCATGGAACTTCAAGCAGGACTAGAGAAACACAAACGTGAAAGCATAAATCACAGCTAAAATTATATAAATAAAGCAGGCATAAAATATATATCTGTGTTCTCTTTCTTGTCTCCTTGGTTTTAAGCTTCTTTTTATGTCTTGCAAGTTCAGGAAGAAATTGTATAATCCAGTTCCAGTTACATTTCACCCAGGATTGCCCCAAGGTCACACGAAAGAGACTGGTGTTGGCAAAGGGTTGGGAACAGATGATATAACATCGTGTAGCGATGCCACTAGCAAAACAGACAGGAGGCTGTGTATGAAAGCGTGGCACAGCAAATTCCATCACTCCTACCTCCCGCAGGGAGGAGGTTTCCATCCGCCCAGTTTCTCTCCTCACTTGCCCTCCCCACTGGGCTCCAAATGCCCTGTCAGTATGCACATTCCACATTCCCCTGGCCTATCAAAGCTATATTAATACATTCCTAGCATGGCATTACAGGGGAAAAGATATGCCCAAGAGACGTAACTATACTCCCAACTCTCTCAAAGTGAAATACGGTCCATCGCTATCAGGATATACAGGCAACACACAGGAAGGAACATATTCACAGGCAATAAAGACGAGGTGTGGCTCATGAAACTGGAACTGAGTGTGGTTTGTCTGAATGGCTGTTTTTAATTTACACCGCCTGAAAGCACCAATAAGCTTCTGAGATATGCACCAGTGCCGACCCCCACGGACATCAATGGGACTGCAGGCAAGTATTGGGGCTCGCCCCAGCTGCACGCCCAGAGATAAAAGCACGCCTAAGTGTCTGGCTGGATCAAGCACCTACGGACCTTTAACTTGTACTAATTGACAGAAGAATGTCCTCTTGCAGTAAATCAAAATGTGTTTTGTATCACTTTGCGGATAACTTGGTTATCAAGTATTGGACACAGGCCCAGATGTTTCACTGAGAGCTAAGTAGTGCAAGGGTATGTCATCACAGTTTTCAGTGAAGCCATAAATCTGCTGAATTGCTGTGCGACTCTTATAACACCAAACCGAAGTGAACGGCATATCCTAGCAAAATAAAACATTTCATATCGATTACTTTTATTGTGTCTTGCATTACATTGCCATTTGCACAATATATCGTATTTTGCTGTTCTATAAAGTTGTGTAAGAAGGTTTGAGGTCATACGCAGAAATGCATAAAATCTGGTTTAAGAAAGAGGATTCATCCCCACAGGCTATGGAAATTAGGCTCTGATACGGTACCTTCAAAATCTGTTGGAGTCAAAACTCAATACAAAATACAACAATACAGCACAATACAAATAGGATTTGGACTCAACTGAAGTTGAAGTTTCTACACCACCTGTGGATGTTTGTAGGTCCTGCAATACATGTTAGGTCCCAAGACTGCATCTGGCAGTGGTCAGAAGGATTTTTCCTTCCCTGTCTCTCTAGTTTCTTTGGTAGTAACTGCTGGATCACACTGACTTTCCATCTGTATTTCCAGATAACACAGTATATTAGAGGTTCCCACATCAGACACCTTGGGCATCTTTCCCTTTTCATCTGAAAGGGGTTTTGTTTAGACTGCAGTAACAGCCTTTTCTTAATAGAACGTAATCTGTTTCTTAGAAAACACAGAAATAGAAAATATCTTGAAAAGTGCAGTATAAAAAAAAATTGTAAGAATTAATAAAACTGATGCAACTACAGTGTATCTTTCATGTTTCAATATTCCATTCATAACTGATTTGAAAAGCCTGCTCATTAACAGCAGTCATTCTGAAAACACACAATATTCGTGAGTTACCAGCACACGAGTAAAGGAACTAGAGATCTTTACAAGCAAGCTTTTGACATTGTGGATTCCTTAGTAGTTTTCCAATATTTAAAAAAAAAAAAAAATCTACTGAGCACTTGAAAACTTTTTAAAGAAAAGTAATAGTATTCAAACCATATAAATACAATATTAGTCTCATCTGGTCAAAACATACTCCAGATATAGTCCATATCAAAATATAATCTACTATATACTCCAACATACATGTATGAAACAACACAGCTGCTTGTTCCATTTTATGAATTTTGAGTGAATGTTAAGAAGATAATGGGGACAGGAGGAAAAAAGGCACAGACAGTCAACGGAGAAAGTAGGCACGTATGATATGACGCTAGTCCACTCATTTCTTTAATGCATCCCAGCCTGCATGAGAAAAGCCTTCTGAGGCTCCACAATCAAAACTTTGTGTGATTTCTCACTCAGAAAACCCTAGTGCAACAAAATCAGCCTTGCAATGTGGCCCAAAGGACAACAAAAAAAGTTCTTGGCAAAATGATAAAAGATTCAATTTCCATAGCTATGGCCCTCTAACAGAGTGTGTCCCTTTTTGATTAAACCAACTATGAGATCATCTCCAGCACAGAGCAAACAACTGCTATATTGTCATGCCAGGAGAATGTTGCTGTTTGCACTAAGGCAGGAAGACTTTCTACTTAACACTTAATTTATTTTTATTTAAACATTACATAGTTGTAACATAAAACAACAAGAACCTGGTGCTGACGGGTGCGATGATCTCTGCGCTCCTGCGCTCCACATCCAAAGTGGGTTTTGGTCTTTTCAGACATACGTAACAAACACGGTCACCCCACTGAAGGAATGAGGTGAATTCTGAGGCAACATATTCCCAAAGTGTTCAAAACTAGTTGCAGAAAAAATTTGCACTTCATTCCCAAAATCAATTTCTCTTTGTGTTTTTTATTATCTTGACTAAAATCTCCCTTGGGATGGATATTTCTGAATAAAAGTGTCTTATTTCTTAATAAAAGGGTATATATAGCATATTTGTTGCGGTTTTCTT
The DNA here is from genome assembly GCF_000687285.1 of Phaethon lepturus. Lineage (NCBI taxonomy): Eukaryota > Metazoa > Chordata > Aves > Phaethontiformes > Phaethontidae > Phaethon > Phaethon lepturus. Next base: position 3,470 of record NW_010549252.1, on the reverse strand, counting down.
GCTTTCTGCTAGGAGACTGGCATAGGAGGTAGTGTAACTGTCATTAAGGAAATCACCAATCAAAGCGAGTTTTATAGATGTAAGGAAGAATGTGCTTCACAATCAAAAATATAGCTAGGTGGGTAGGGAAAAGCTAAACTAAATTTTGAAATCTTAAACTGAATAGAAGATACAATGTGGATGTACCCGGACTGACGTATTCTTCTATATTCTTCCAGTGCTGCGTACAGATCAGCAAGTCAGGTGTAGTCTGATTTAAGAAACATAATAACCATTTTTCCTACTTTTTATTTCCAAGAAATAGTGCTACTGGTTCAGAAAATGAGGCAGCAATAATCCAAAGACATTGTTTTACATTTAAAACCCTATCATTTGTTAACTCATTACGTGCTATTAGATCCAAATTTTACAAAAGGGCTAGAGAATCTCCGTTTTGAAAATTGATGAAAAAAACAACAGCACATTTCAGGTCTTAAAAAAATATTCTTGTCCAGCTCAAAGTATGTTTGAAGTGAAGGCAGAGGCATCTATGAAAGGTAGTATAATAAATGTTTCCAGCAAACATTACCAGAGTTGCTACCCACTAACCCGATTACAAACTTGTGTGAATGGAAAAGGATTTAGCAAAATTTGCTCTAACAGATATCTACACTCGTATTATGGATAAAGGGATACAAAGGATATTCGTCTCCTTTAGTAATGTTTTTTTTCTTAAACTTGCTGTCATCAGCAGCTATCCCTCTACTGTGCATGAAATACAACTTCGATTAAGAGCGAACTGCCGGTGAGAACCTGGAGGAGCATCCAAATCGCTGAACCTCTTATACGTCAGCTTCTACAAGATTTAAATTTGGAAACTTAAAGCCATGACACCCTTCACTTTGAAGAAGAACACGCCAATATTAAGATTCTGTTCAGGCCCACAAAGAGTCCTACAGCTGTAGGACAAAAGCCAGTTCGTGATCCAATTATGAGAGGGGAATAAAAGATACCGCAACTTGCCCGACTCCGCAGAGCGGGAATGTAGCAGTATTGAAATAGCTTCCAGGCCATGATCAGGCACCATATTGTGAGCAGTTAACGTCAGGTACCCCAAAGAAAGGTCTGATTGCCTAAGAGTGACTGGCAAGGCTTTGATGACTTGAAATATATGCTGCCTCATCAGCATTTAATACCATTTCCAAATAATAAAGTAAGGGAGGAGAATCAAAGCTGACAGAGGAATTGAAAGGGGACCAGTGATGATGTCAGTCTTACTAACTGCAGTATCTATATTCTTTTTATTTGATCCCTTTCCCGTAAGTAATCTGGGCTGGCATAGAAAAGCTTTGTGGTATTTCAAGTTGTGCTACTTCAAAGTTCTGTGCAGTAGCAACAGGAGAGCATAGAAACAGCAACTTGGATCAGTAGCTTCAGCTCTGGATGACAAAGCCAGTTGCTCGCAACGTGCATCAACAGGGACTGATCCTGGTAACTGCCTTCAGCCGTGAGTGGAAAGCCCCTTCCCAATGGCCTGGCTACCTACAGAAGATACCCTTTAGAAATCTCCACCAGGATGAAAATTTGTTCTAACTCTTATTTTAATGGTGCTTTTTCTTGCAGATTACCTGGTCTCTGTGAAAAGACATTAATCTAATTATTCTATTTACCACCCTCCTTTGGATTGACCACTGCATTAATCACACACAAGCGTTAATTACCTTTGCTAAAGCAAAAGACGGAAGTCTTCAATCAAAGACACACAAATCAGTAAAAGAAATGAGAAAACAAAAAAGTTCAGTTGCAAATATTCCTCTTCCAAGTGTGAGCTGTAACTAATTTAAAGCGCATGTTAGAAAGGAATGTATCATCTTGTTTACTAAGAGCTCAAATACCGGGCAAATAAATGGTTCCTGAGAGGGTGATACTCAGGGATAGCCCGTAATTCCCCATTTTCATCCATCACAATCAATGACATGAAATGTATCAGAAGAGTCATCTCTCCCTTTTACTCCTTATTTTTCATTAAATGGACTAAGCATCTTAAATCAAATGTTGTGCTGGTTCACGTTAGCAAGCTGAAAGCATATCTAAGGATCTTCTCTGCATAAGATCTTATGGCTAATTACAATTGGTCTTATATGATATTTGGGAAGTATCTTTGGGTTTTTAAATTAGGCCTATTTTGTTTTCAGAAAAGGACTTTAAGACAAATATTCAATATGCCCTTAAGTCAGTCCTATCAATCAATGAATAACAATTTTGAGCTGGTTTTGAAAGCTTGGCCCTATGGACATTTGTTCTGAAGGGTAGCGGGTGTCAGGAGATTGCTTGTGTAAAACTCCTGAGTGATAATGCTCCCACCCAGCTGCAGCTACTGCTCCAAGCTATAATTTCCATACTGCACCATTCCTACATGAACAACTCCGAAATATCACAACATGAAATATCGTGTAACATTTTATACCACGCAGGATTACTTATGGGAAAGGAACCGAATAAAATTGGCTCTTCTACACATAGCCCACGTGCTTTCCATGAATGTTCTATAACCATAGCTGTCTTTTTATTTTTTTCCTTTTTTTTTTTTAACTCCTGCTGATGAGAGTAACTGGTTGCAGAGGCACCTAGCCTGAGCTGGGACTTTGGACATTTCATATTATTAGCCTTCAGGGAGAATAAAGAAGAAGAAAATCCCTTCTCTGTCTGTTTTGTGCTGCAACAACGCAACTATTCTCTGATTTTTTTTAACTATAATATTTCCCGTAACAATATTAACCAAAAATACTTCCTTTTTTTTTTTTTTAAAGAGGCCCAAGGCTTGTGTGCAAAGGAGCTGTACAGTCTTACATCTAAATTTGCATGGAATATGCCTACCAAAAAATACGGGAATAGATCAAGGGTTATAAAGATGGATGAAAACCTTTGAGAAAAATGCATACCCACAGGTTACTACAATTAAAATGTGAAAGGCCTTTCTTCTCAACAGAAACAGATTTTTTCTAGGTCACAATGAAAAACAGGTATTAATGTATTTTTCTAAAATAAATTGTAAGTTAACCACCTCCATGGTTAAGATCTAGTGCTTATTCTTTCTCGATTAGAAGTACAAGTCATCATAAATTATGTTTTATTAATAAAGAGATTCCTAGAGCAAGGATTTTCCTGAAACAATGTTATGCATTTTTGCACAGTGTAAATAATTTTTCAACTACAAAATAAAGGAAATGTGAAAGTCCAAACTTCATCTGTTTGCTCCATATCATACGTTGAAATTCAAAATCTGTGTTCCCAGACTGTCTTGAGGGAGCAAAGCCATGCAAAGCCCGACGCATATACTCCTCATGGATTAAAACATAACACCTTTCAAGCACACAGGCTAAAGGTAATGGGCATTTACCACATTTATACCTTTTTTCCCCATAAATACTTACTTGTACAACCAATTTACAATTTTATTTCACTCAAAGAAAGCAAATACCTCTATCTTA
>NW_010549251.1:0-281 GCF_000687285.1 Phaethon lepturus | reverse complement strand
CCTGCTGGTTGTCCGTGGCCCCCCTGGGCACCCCAAAACCCTGCTGGGTGCCCCTGACCCAGCTCTGTGCCCCTTGGGTACCCTTGGGCACCCCCAAAACCCTGCTGGGTGCTACAGGTACCCCTGGGCACCCCCAACCCCCTGTGTGGGTGTCCCTGGCAGCCCTGTGTACCCCCAAAACCCTCCCTGCATGTCACTGCCACCCCTGGGTACCCCCAAACCCCACTGGGTGCCCCCAGCCCACCACTCCGACCCCATTAGCCCCCCCGAGCGGCTACCGC
>NW_010549250.1:17248-60910 GCF_000687285.1 Phaethon lepturus | reverse complement strand
TTTTAATTTTTTTTGAGACCGCAGTTGAGGCTGTGGCGAAGGTTGACGTGAGGGGCGAGGGGCTCCCGAAAGCCGCCCGGACCCCTCCGGGCCGGGCTCCGGCCACTGTCCTCCCTGGAACACCAGGGAAACCCACCTTTTTTATTTCCAGGTGCACCATCCTCCTCCTCACCCTGCCGTGCCTGGACGTTTCCGTATTACCTGGTCTTGACTTGGCGTGGCAGGAAAATGCGTGTAGCATAGGGTGAAGCTGTGGTCCGCAGTGGGGAGTTTTGGTGGCTTGGATTGATACTGGGAGAGCTTAATGTAAAATGGTTATGGTTCTATTGCATTGCTATTGATTTTGATTTCCCCCCCCTTTAATGTATTTTTAGAAACGTGAATGTGGTGTACTACGTTGTCGTGTGCTGTACGTTCTGAGTAGCTAAAACAAAACAGATACATGGAAAACCCCAGCAAGTACGGCAGCGTTTCCATAGGCAGGGCATCTGAAGCCTTAGTGCTTTGCTGGGTTTAGTTATTAATATTAATTGTTCGATCTTTGTAATTCATATCATATGGAAACTAATTGCTGAATTGAAGGTTTACCAAACCTCACAGCGCTCCAAAATCATCTTTCTCAGACGTCTGAAAAATAAATCTACTGAACTTGTCTTAAGAGGAAAGGTCAGAATCATTCTGAAAATCCTCCACATGAAGTTTCTTTTTTTAAGGCAAGCACTCATGTAAATAAGGAGTAGTAAAGTATGGCTTTAGTCAGTGACTACTTAAGTATGTGTAAGATCAGTAAATTTCTAGAGGAAATGAAGTCTTTGACAATCTTGTCTTGCGTCTATCTATAAAAAGAGGGAGGGAAACAAAACAAAAATCAGCCCTGAGATTGATACCAAATAGAAAATCAGTCCATATCCCAAGGAGTAACTTGTTTGCCTTTATGGGGGTCCTTGAGCTGTGGTCTCTTAAATCAATATGAAGTGGGCCTGCTGCTCTTCTGGTACTAGTTTAGCACCAGTGTAACTTCATTAATTTTAATGGAGTGGGCTTGCATTAATGTGAAAAGTAATCAAGAAACCCATGTTTTCAGAAAGGCCCCTATAGTGAGTGACGTGACAAGCTCTGATTCCTTCTCTCATCAGACCCAATTACGCCACCCTTACTCATGCTGAGTGGTACTTTACTGCGCAAGGACTCCCTGCGATGCTTGTATGACTACTTCTGTACTACAGTACCAATTTGGGTGAGGTAGAGTGGCGCCTATTTTTTCATAACTATTTTTTTCCTTTCCCTTGAAATAAGAATATATTGGATAACTATTTTTCTTGGGTTGTGAAGAAAACTTCTGAGGATTAAATGTAAAGCTGCTCTGCTAAGTGACTGTACCAAAAAACCCTGTTTAAAACTTCTGTGCTACCAGAGAAACAGGCAGGTAAGCTGTGTGTTTAGCTTTCCCTTGTTGCTATGGAAAGCAGGAAAAAGATTGTTGATAAATTCGTTATCTTGTCCTGAAATTCCTCTGTGCCTGAGGGAATCCATACCTACATGCGGTGCTGAAGTTCGGGTTGTCTTTTTTTTTTTTTCTTCCCCTCCTTCTCCAGATGCCCCCCCAAACATTCATATCACATTGTTTAGGCATTTGCTGTAGAAATCACTGGCAGCAGGATCAGGCCCTCAGTTGTTTTTCTTTAGAGAGGTTGATAATGGCTTGGATGTGATGTTGTAGAAAGATAATATTATCTGGTGTGTCCACAGCGCAGATCCACTGTCTTATTACAATCTCAGAAGAAAGCGCCGTACTAAGCAGCCTGCAACGAAAATATGTCTAACCGAGCAGAGTTGTCTTCTGCCTTTATGTTCTTATTTATAAATCTCTTGAAAGTTTGCTTGATACTCTTTCAGAACAAGACACAATTCTTTCATGTTTGTTTCATGTTTTCACTTCCTCATATGACTCTGTTCATTGCTAAGCTTTTGTGTCACTGATTGAGATGTTGTTGTAATTAACATTAATTATGTAAACTAGATTGTTTTTAGAGGCTCTCCAACTCTGTATTGATACTGTCAACTTGTTTGTTTGTTGAACAAAAATCCACACATTTCACCATTCTCAGAGGGAATAGATTAACTGTTTCCAAATTAATATATGCATGGGAAACCTGAGCAAAATTAATCCATTTTAGCTCAAACGTCACACTGAATCTTGATGGAGGTGGTGAATAGTATGGTTGGATCTGAAATATCGAGGCAGGGTGAAAGGGGACTAGGTACAGCCATTTGGGGAGGGTGTTTACACTTCAGAGTTCCACCACATTCTTTCCAAATAGACACTACTAGATTAATTGGGCCAAATTCTGCAGTCCCTAATTGAGCAAAACTCTCACTGAAGCATACGGGAGCTGTCTGCTTGGTTGTGGACTGCTGAATTTGTTTGAGAAACGGAGAAAAATGACAGAGTTTACTTCATTAATTATTTAGGACATTTTGGACTTGGAGAAGATATCGTCCTTTAACTTGGTTTAGAAGGTGTTCCAGGTCTTTTTTTTTTAAAGAAAAACTTATTAAAAAGATCTTTGAAATACACATTCACTTATAAATTATTCCCTATAGCAATGGTAACATTTTACAGGTTTTTTTATAGTGTTAATTATAGTGATATTCACAAAAGTCTCTGTGTCTGATTCTGAATCACCCCCTTGAAACACTTCTGAGCTGAGAAGGACTTTAGAATCTCTCCCTAGAAATCATAGTTGTTGCAATATTTATATGTTGTATTGTTGTGTACTCTCAGGAGGAAAAAAAAATAGAGGTGGGGAGAAGAGTTTTAAGTGTGAATTTGCTGTCACGATATCAAATCTGAAAATATACATGCAAACTGGCAGTCTTAAAAATTGTCTGTCTAATTTACCATTTAAATAAGCAAAATTTGGTTTGCAGTTTGCTTTGGGTAATGAAAGAGAGGTTTTTTGTTTCTACTTTTGGTGCAGTGGTCCTCTGGAAAGTTAGAAACGGTGCCCTGGGGCTCAGCGAAGTGGAGGGTGTATAATTATATGGGAAGGCTCCATAGCATCAGTGAATTAGCATTAGCAGCTGAGTGAGTTTGTTAAGCTGTAGAGATGGTATTATGGAAATCAATAAAATGCTGATTTCTTTTTCTTTTTGCAGATTCCATGTTAAAAAGAAAAGATGCTATTTGTTTGTCTGCCTTTCCTGTAGGCTTGCCAAACCATCAGTTGATTTGAAAAGGCAGGTTCTTCAGTTCAGATGATAAGTAGTCAGTTTTTTTGGTTTTTAACTCTTTTAAATTTTTATTTATTAGATTGTCTTCTAGAAGTCTCACTAACATCCTGGCCTGCAAGTGGCTTCAAGGGTGTCTGTCTGTCAGCAGAGGCAAGAGTGAAGGTCACTTATTTTTCTTATGACATGCTGGTGTGGCATTGTTTGTAGTAACCCAAATGCTGTATGCTCCTGACATTCCTGTTTCTGCTTTAAATTAAATTATCTGAAGTGTTTGGAGGGTTCTGATGAGATGTACTGAAATCCATGGTAAAAATAAAAGAGAAATAGTGACCTTAACTGTTTTCAGAGATGTGAGTCAGAAGGGCTGATATTAATCACTGTAAGATCTGTAATACGCATTGGCCTTTATTTCTTTGTCTCAAAGCTTCTCCTTCTTTCATACCAGAAAGGCAAGTAACCAGATCATTCATCACATTAAGCATTTACAGAGAAATGACAGATCGACAGCCTTATGTTGAGCACTGTGTAACATGTATGATGCATTAAGTTCTGATGATCTATATAAAACAATTTAATTGGGAGGAACAGTAAATGGGAACGGCTGTCTTTTAATGCAAGGACTTTATGGGGGTTTTTTTCTTCTTCCTGATTGAAGTTAAACTTAAGTTCATCATCAAATTCTTTTATTTTAAAATATCAGTAAGCTATGACCCTTGATAAAATACTCTCAAACATTTTAGTCAAGCTAAGGTAACACTGAGGGCTTTGCGGAAACCTGTGAAACCTGGCTGCCGTAGTGCTGGACAGCATAACTGACGGTAATCTGGTGGACTTTATGGAACTAGCAAGATCCAGCTCAGCAGCTTCTTCAGGGACTGTGCAGTGAGCATCTATTCTGTGACATGTGAGCAGCGTTATGTACAGAGTTCAGCTACTGTGAGGCGTGCGGAGCATGTTCTTGTATGAATAGAAACAGTTCAAAATGCTGGATTTATGAGGCAGGCAACAGTAAAGGTCAGCAACTTGGAAAATTATATTATGGTTTGTGTTGACATTTCAGAGGGAATTCTGATGGGGGCGTGGTTCTAGCGAATGTAAACTTGCCAGTCCGTCCGCACAGATAAAATGGGCAGCCTTCCTCTTATCTCTTTGGTAACCCAAACCTTTTTGCTGAGAAACTGGCAACATTATGTTTATATTCTCCCTATGCTTTATTGTTTCTGCTAATCTCTAATTAAATAGAGCCAGTGAGGGCCAGCGTGGTGCTTTTAGTGCTCAACTACAGTTTAGAAATGACGCTCTGCTTTCTAATGATTATCAGCAGGTCGTAATAAGTCACAGGAAGGGTGGGGGAGTTGGAGTAGCGTAGTATGTAAGTAAATTCCTGAATTCTCTAAAATACTTGCCTGTAGTTGTAGTGATCCACAGTACTTCATATCTCTGGAATTGCCACAGGTGTCCAGTTAAGGACAGTTTAAGAAACCAGAAATGAAAAAAACAAACAGGGGTGAAGAGATCTCAGCTGAACCTGAACAAAACCTTTTTAGCTCCTACCGTGTGAAATAGGGAGGAAGGTCCCAAGAAATAACAAGGATAAAGTCTTTCATAACTGCAAAATTACAGTTGTGATGGTGACTCTGAAAAAGTAGCTTCTAGATAGAGAAGGAATTGTAGTCACTGTGCTGTCTTTTCATAAGCTGTTACTAATGTGGTTAAAGCATTAGTTCTGAGAACAAGTGCGTTGAGAGCTTGGATTCTTCCTCTTTAAAATTTAAAAGTCTATATTCTCTATATTTGCTGTGGGGCAAAATAAAATACTGCTTGTTTGATTATCCAAATTCAACATTCTCATTAAAAAACAATATGCACCCTGTTTTTTGTTGAAATGACGCCAGATATTCCTGTGAATGCCTTTTTCACTTTTGGTTGTCTTTTTTTGGTTTCCTTTCTTCTAAGTATCTTCTCATTGTCTGCTTTCCTTCTCTCTGTCCTACTGAATTCCCTTTCTGTCATTGTTTTTGATTCCCTCCACTTCTTTCCAGACAATTTTTTTTCCATTCGTTGTTTTTTCTAGTCTTAATCAACTACCAGTGTTGCTGCTTGCTTATGGAATCACATTAACAGCTCCAGATAATACTGCTCTACACAGGGTACAAACAAATAGCAACTGATCCTTCCTTAAAAACTGTACTGTGGGAATGTGAAATCTGGGGGACTAGCATCCAGCTCCTGTTCTTTTGTGGCCCACACTTCTTGGTTTTGGTATGGAGAGCATTTGTGCTGCTGTCACGCAGTGCTAAGGCACATGTTGATGTATTGGAGACCAGTAATATTTAGTGTCCTCTGACCTTGGCAAGGAAAAGGTTCACCACTGCTGACCCATAGTGCAAAAGGAAAACGTGAGGGCAGAGCTTGTTGGAGGTGTGACAGGAGTTGGTGCAGTCATCCAGAAGGAGTCAGGACCGCAGCCAGGAATAATACCCAGGTGTCATCAGCTTCAGACACGTGCCCTGTGCTCTAGCAAAGCAGGTTTTTTGCTGCTGCCTTGCTTTGTGGAGCTCAGTTCTATTTATTTTTTTTGTTTCTTCTGCTTCTGTTTGTTTGTCTTCTCTGTTTTAGTGTTTTCTTGTCTTTAATATGTCATGGCTACTAGTGACCTCTCAGACTGCATCACAGCAATGTTATTAAGACTTAGTGGGTTTTCCCTCATCCTGTGCTGGAATAATTGGCTGTTGCCAAAGAAATTGAGGTCAGAATCAGGGCCTCTTGAGTACCACGAGCCAAAAAGTATGTATGTATTTATGTGTTGAAGGTACCAAAAATACTCTTAAAAAAAAACAAAAACAAAAAACACACAAACAAATTTGTAAAGTTTAAAAAAGCTAATATTTGGTTTGTGATGCAGTGTGAGAACCTAAGGTATAAAACAAGATAGGTTTTCTGTGGTGATGTAAAGGTAAAAGGTGCAGCCTTTTTAAGAGAACTTTTAAACTAATAAAACTTTTTAAAGGAACACACCAATCCTCTTCTGAGTCTGCTAATTTGAAGGTTTTGGAAGGTAAGTGGCCCTCCTTCCTGTGTGAGGGAACATATCTAATAGCAAAGCTTCTAAGCAGAAGCTGAAGTCTCTAGGCCTGGTGGTGGCTGTTGTCTGGTATCAAGAGCTGCAGTCAAAGAGGTAGCAGTCAGATATGCAGTGGGAAAATGCCCAGGTATAGGGCATCCTTCTAGTATTCAGCCAACACAAGGAGGCTGTTTTAACTGCCCTTCGATTTGGAATATTTTTAATTTATTCTCTGTTTTCAGATATTTCAGTGCAAATTCTAGGGAAAGGCCGTTTCTGTCTTTTCAGATTGGCAAATTTTTGTGGCATTCCTACCTTGGAAAGTCCAAAAGAGGGAAAAAAAAAAAAAAATCTCTGATATAGTCTTCTCTCCTTTACTCTAGTCTTCTCTTCCCTCTGCCACATTCAAAATGAGATAGTCTTCCCTTGTTCGGAATAAAAGCTGTGATAATCCATTTCCTTTGCTGTGATAATCCATTGCCTGAATGTCCTGGTAGCATAATTTGATTGTGGTGCTTGGACAGCTATCATATCACTCCTGCAAAAAAACAGCGTTTGAAATGTTATAATCCAAGAAATCCAGAGTTAAAGTGCTTACAGCAGTGACTAATTGCATGCTAGTGAGTATTACTGTATCTTCCTGATTTATGTCCCTCATTGGCCAAGACAGACTTGCAGATGAGTTCGTAACATAATATTTAACAAGGTGGTAGTGCTTTGTGTTTAAATTGCTTGTTGTTGTGGTTTTTTTATTCTCCGTCCCCAGTGTGGGGTTCAGACCCTCTTACTGGTTTTATGGTAAAGCCACAGATCCAGATTCCTTCTGGAGCTGTTGCAACATGAGTGAGCAAACTGCGTAGGGGTTCTTTCAAGAGCTACGAAAGTAGCCTGTGCTCCTTTAACCCAAGAAAAGTTAAGAATTGTTATTAACTCTGGGGCTTTTCTGGGTTTGTTTTGGTTTGTTTTTTTCGTTCTCCTTTCCCTTTCTTCTCCACTTGAACTCTGATTCTAGAGGAGCTGGAGCAGTTACCCAGCCTGTCTTGCATCTTTCCGTTCAGAAGAGGGTAGGGTGGGAAAGAAGGTCTGCATTGGACTGCAGATGTTCTCCCTAGCCCCTCTGCTACCCCCAGGTCACACTTTTTTCAACCTGCAAAACTGCAGAGGAGAAAATCCTGCTTGAACACTTTTCCCTGGCTTTAATAGATTAAGGAAAAATCCTTTTACAAAGAGAGGAAGTAGCATAGGTGAATGCATCTGGCACCCTTTAGGAAAGGGTCACCAGCACAGGAGTGCTGTTAAGAAGAGTTGCCAAATCCTCCCAGACTCTGCACCAGGCTGTTGTGAAAGGCTCCTACGAAATGAAGAAGCTATATAGCCAGTGTGTGCATGTGTATTTTTGAAGGTTATGCTGGATTTCTGCCATGCCACAAAACTGATTAGAATAATTTATTATAAAAAGTGGGGCATGGATTTCAGAAATGGATAATGTGATGGGAGAAGGAGGGCAGTGGGTGTCAGGGAAGGCAAATCTGAGGGTTTTACAGGTCAGTGGATGTACCCCAAGGTGTAGATTTTCTACCACTGTCTGTAGGAAGAAGCTACCACCCTTGCTTTCGTTGTCAGAGATGACTGCTGTGTCCTTGGCTGAACACATGTGGCATGCTTATGCATTGCTGTTTGTTTATTTACTTGCAGTAGGACTCGGGATATTCCAGGTACTTTCCAGATGTGTATGGATAATTTGTGCTCCAAGGACTTCACAAATCTTGAGACAGGCCAGAGGAAAGTAAATAGGTGGGAATTTACAGGTTAGTACTGAGAAATGGAATGAGATTTACAGGAGGCAGGGCCTTTGAGAGGAGTATGAGTGTGTGGCAAAGGTGCTGTGCAGGTGAGGTGAGGAGGAGGACATGTGCAGGGACGTCCATGAAAGAAACAGTCACCATGCAGACAAGTGCTCTGACTGCTGAGCCTTCTGTCTGTTCTGCATTTATCAGCCATCTAGGCCTAGTAAATGTGTGCGTTTTGGTCCCTTGTGTGTCTGGAAAGAAAAGAGATCCTTTGCTTTGCTTCTGCGTTACAAGTCAGTCCCTGGTCAGTTTAAAGCTCCCGACATCTGATCTGTCTCTTGGACGCTTTCCCCTGTATTTGTCATTGCATGATGTGATGGCTGTGTAAGTGGAGTTATGCTGTCATGTTCTGCGCAGAGAAATGCCGTGACAATGAGAAAGCAGGGGAATGATGCAAGATGTGTGTGTGCAACAGGAGGCTTGACAAGGCCAGTAAGAAGTAGCATTAGCGTTTCGCACATGCGTTCCTTGGGGCACAAAGTGTCATCGTCTTCAATTCAATTTTTGCTGCGGTTAAGGTCCCTGAGCATGCCTGTAACGTAAAATAGAAAACAAAAAGAAAATGTTTTCTCTTCATCCATCATTCTAGCATTGCTTATGTGCGTATGAATCATTCCTCCTCCATCTGGAAGGATGAGATGCAGAGCTCTTTTCTAAGGAGGTATCTAATGTACATCCTTATAGCAGCCAGCAATTGGCATGACAAAAGGGTTACAGCTAGTGGCTGGCACTTGTCCCATCCATCTTGCCACTGGAAACATAATGCTTTTGCAATGTGCTTGTTCTTCAGGCACCAGCATGCAGAGCCAGTCCTCGGGACACACAAACAGAGCAGTTGCATGTTCGCTTTTGTTTGTGGTGCCTCCTCAGTGGCCCAAGAACTGGGAAGTGGGAGTAACAGCAATGAACTCTTTTACTTTATTAGAGTGTGACATGGAGTGGATGGGAACAGTGGGACATTTGTGGAACGTCCCCAGGTGTGGGAAGGTGAGCAGCAAGGCATCTGGCATCACCAGTGTAACATCAAGTGTGCGAGAAGACCTTGTTTTGCTTCTAATTTTGTATGCTTTGCATAGGACAAAGCAAAATTTAGTAGCATTCAGTGCACAAGGGAAAAAAAAAAATTATGATTTTAAAAAAAACCTCATACTTTGTTCATGTAAACTGACCACTGTCCTTCACTTGATTTGCAAGACGACCAAGGCCCTGACTCAATTAACTTAGTCTCAAGTGCTCCTGTGATATGATGAGGAAAGAATTTTATTGCCCATCTTTTTGTAGAAGGATGTTTAACATGGTATCAGAATGGGCAGTAGAAAGAAGGTCCCCTTAATCTCGGTACTCTGCTTTAACAAATCTATTGTTACCTTTCTCTGTTGCTGAGCATAGCTAGAAATGTCCTCACCTTGCAGCAGTGACCAGCTCAACATGCAGTTCAAACCTTTCCACATGTAGAAGCTGGATGTTCTTCTGCAAAGCTCCTTGAGGCACTCTTGAAACTCGCCAAATGGATGCTCATGTCTTCACTGCTTCCTTCTTTTGAAGGATGGTTGGAAATGAGGTGGAGGAGAGTCCAGGATATGCTGTCTGCCCCCAGGGCCTTTGGTGCATTTAATGAGCTGGTATTTGGACCAGTTGTTCTCAGAGCTGGGACCAGTGGTTCCTTCTCCTTAGGGAGTGCCTGTGCTAACAGGAAGAGCCTCTCTGCTCCCTTTCCCTGTTATGCATTTTAACCAGTGTCTATTCTGTCAGGCAGGCTCGTTTCTGCTGCAGGAGTCATCTCTCCATCTTGCACAGGGTAGTCTGGAGGTTTAGGGCACTGCTCCTGCAAGACGTTGGCCAACTTAAGTTGCAGTGGGAGTGGCAGGGAGGAAATCATCAGTCTACCTCACCTGAGGGAGCTAAGTCCTGCTTTGCTGTATGGAGGATACAGACTTGTGGCCACTGCTGCCAGCACCTTATATATGAAGTGAGGAGCTTTGGCTTTTTGAAGGACAGGTTTCTGTCTTATTGCATGGATGGAGGAACCTCTTTCCTGCTTCTTCATGATAGGTGGGTTTAAGACGCAGCCCTATTCTTAATGTCTCTTACTAGATGGCTCTAGACACCAACACCCTGCACGTCAGGGGTGCGGAGTGCTGGCCTGTTCTGCAGTGTACTTCGGGTTTGGAGGAGAGGGAGATGGCCAGTGGGGTCTGTAGGCTTTCTGCAGCAGAGTTCCTGTTCTGAGGCAAGAACGGCTGTGCCCCTTTCCTTCGGAGCTGTTGTGATGGCAGGCAGGTACTGTGAAACCCTTCTGCGCTGCTGAAGCTGAACGCTGCGTGAGAGAGGCTGCATCTGTCTGCTCCCTCCGAGACTGCTTTTGGGAGGATGCTTTGGGGCTGGGATGTGAAACAGTTGTAGAAAGCCACTCTGCCCTGGAGAGTGAAATACTCCTGCATATTAGTGCTCTGTGCTGGACTTGATCTGGGGAGAGCTTTCCTGTGACGATGTCTCAAGCTTCTGCTTTTATCTTTCCTCTAATACATAATAGCCTGGAGAAGACCCTTCAGGCAGGGGTGCTTTGTTACTTTCTTTAGCTTCATGATTGCTGTTTATACTGTAGTGTAATAAACATGATTAGCATTTCTGGCTTATTTCAGGGTGTGTGCTTATGTGTGAAAAAGATTTGGATACGTTAACTCTGCCATCTTTCTTACCTGTGCCTGAGATATTATCTGCTTACAATCTTTCCTGACACACAACAGCTATGGAAAGGAAATAACACTCCCCATGGTCTTGGGAACATTTCGGTAGCTTGACTTCAGTAAGCAGTACAGTGCTAGGAGGGATGAGGGGTGATATGTGCAGTGTCTTGCTTTGAAAACTGGCTTCTGGATCCTGCAGAGCATGGTCAGCAGGTGGAGGGTGTTTTACATTGCACACTTCACCTGCAGTGTCCAGTTGCAACATGCTCCATGTATATAAATTCAGCTCTGCTTTTCTTTGTGTCACAGGTCAGAGCTCGAAGTCTGGGGACCCCTGAGGTGGAATAAGTGTGTTTGTATGTGTCCGCTCAGCAGGTGTACTTTCTCCTGTAATGTGCTCAATATCTTCCAGCCTGAATCAGCTGTGGGTATTTCCACTTGCTGAGAGGCTGAAGACCAGGGTCTTGTGGCCTAAATTCCACCTAATGCTCTCTGCTTGGAGGCTGGGAGTCAGCTGGAAGGAAATAAGGGACTTGGTGCAATTTAGGCTATGTGAATCGGGCTCCTCCTCTCTGGCGATGCCAGTGTGCCATAGGCATCTAATGTAGGAAGCTGCTAGTGAACAGGCCAGGCCAGTGACCGTATTTTCATTTTCGAGACTGTTTCTAGACATACCTAACTGGACTCCCCACCTCTAAACCAGGTCCAATTTGAATTCTTAAGCCAATCCCGTCGGTGTTAGGCAAGGCAAGGAACCTGATCCAAGCAGTGCTGCTTATTCCTGAAAAGATCATGTTATCTCACAGCATTTACAATGTCCCTGTAATTGGGGGGTGGGGGAGAGTCTTGGAGACGATGCTGGTGCATGTGTTGTTTTCTGGGTGTGGGGTCTTTTTGTTGTTTTTTTCTAGGTTCTTTTGTTTTTTCCCTCTTAAAAAGTTTGAACGCTTGCATTGCACCCATGGCCTGGAAGGACTCTGTTACCTGTCAGCGCCAGACAGATCCAGTGTTAAATGAGGGAGATGCTTGGGCTCTCGGACAAGGTGCGCTAAGGATGCTTCGCAGCATTCCCAGAGCCCTCGGCTGTGAGGGAGCTCAGCCCTCCCAGGCTTGCTTGTGGCCATAAAGAGTGTGATCTCTCACTATGTTGGCCCTGGTAATCTCTGACTATCAATCATCCTCTTCTCGTTTGGAAGAACTTTGACTTAATAATAAGAGAGATACATCAGCTTGAGTAATTTCTGTTTGAAGATATTAAGCTCTGTGAATACTGAAGAATATCGTATCCTAAGCTTTTGAGCAGTTCTGACTGTAATGCAGTGCCGTTCTTGGAATGATTTGTTTCAACTATCGGGCCAGTTTAAATAGAGCTATTTAAGTATATCTTGCTGTTCCTCATACATCAAAAAGTGAAGTTCAGTGAATAATGAGTTATCATGGGGCAGCACAATGAGAGAAGAACTCATCATAGCTTTGCAATAAATGGCAATGTCATTAAAGGAAAAAAGACTTTTTGTCTATAAGCTTAATTGGAAAAGCCAGAAATTTGAGTGGAATTTTGAGTGGAGATTTTTAGCATGCTGACCAACTGGAATGTATTGTAATAAGAGCAAATTTCTGCATGCAGAGATGTCCAAGATTCTGTGTGAGCCACATGGCTGTGGGCTATTTTCCTATGTGTGCCTTTTTATGTAGATAAGTGACAGTACCTGATTTCTGGTCCTGGAGGGGAAGTGTAGTACCTTATTATTGAACAGCTTTCCAAGATGCAGCAATTGTCATTAAAACTCAGCAGTGGACAATAGAGCTGTATTTGGCAGGTGTGGACTTTTTTTTTTAACTGTTAATTGCAATGACTTGCAGTTATGTCATGCTGTAGTTTTAAACTGTGCAAGGCGGTTTGACTCGTTTATGTTCTTATTCAGGTCTTTAACGTGCACACAGAAGAAGCAGGTTTCTGGGATTGCTGATCGTACAGATTGGAGGTGGGGATGGCCAGCCCTGGTGTACCCGCGGTATTAGGCACTCGCTCTTTCACTGAGTTTTCTAACAAAGCCACTATGCTTGAGTTTCCCTGTCTGCAGAATATGGGTCCATCGTGCAGTTTATAAAGAATTTTTAGAGGAATGATGTGCAAGATCCACACCACTTTTCTTCCCTTTGTGGTGCTTACTTTAACTTACTGCTTTTAGTAACTGGAATCATTGTACTGCTGTGGTCTCAGTGATAGTTAGCAGGACACCACGATCTGCCCATCTGCAACAGTTCTGCTGGAAAGGCGTAATCTGCAGGAGCCCTTGTTTGCTCTTAAGGATGAAATGCAATTGAGCATCTGGTAAAGTCTGCTCTATGGTAGAAATTAACTATAAATATATACCTGGGGATTTTTTAATCATTAGGCTTAAATGGATTATTTCCTAGTTGTAGGACTTCTAAAAACCGCTTTTTCTCCTTCTATAAGAAAAATACCAGTTTGGTGGGCAAATGGTGTGCTGTGGGTAAGATGTGGCAACAATAATGCATGAGGAGCGGCGTGACGAAAAAGACATCTTCCTGCTCTGCTTTTGTTTGTGATTTTTTTTTTTCCTTCCTAATTACATGGAGTTGGAAGAATGAGCTGGCACGATATGAATGTTGCCATCCCATAATAAGAGTTGTGGTCATGGGTGCCATGCAAGCATGAAGCTTCAAGGGACTGTGGTGTGTTTTGAGGACAGACTAGGAATAATTCAGGCCTGCACATGGCTTTCTCAGGCAGAAGGTAAGCTAAGGGAATGTCTACAAAGCTAGTGCCCAAAGCTGGAACGGTGTTCCTTGTTCCAGTTAGACCAATACATAAGCCAGTTCACTGGATGTTCCCATTAATTTGGACTGCTTACCTTTCCAGTTTTTCCAGCTTGTGATTTGAGCAGAATGAGCCAGTAGGGAAAATGATGGTCTGGAACTGGCTTGACTTGTCTGTGTCTCTCCTCAGAAAACCAGTTTCTTTTCTACGACCAAAATAGGGACTGGCTCCACAGCTATTGTTCAGGACACCTGAGACTCCACAGCAAAATCATCTGCCACTGCCTAGAAAAGGAACAGCAAAGGAAAACTTGCAATCCTTTGCCAGCTCCTTCTGCACGCCTCTATCTACTAAAGGCTTTTCTCCACTATACAAATGGTGTAGCAGCTGCAGCTTGAAAATCACTGGGGTTTTCCCCTCACCCTGGGGTATTTAACTGTATCTAGCCCTGGCACCTTTACAAGCACAGGCAGCAGAAGCTGTGTGTGGGGCCAGTGTCATGTCTGTGCCGAGCATGCTGCTTCTGGCAGCCATGCTCTGCCTCTGTCTCCTTCCAACGTGGCCACAGCGCACAAAGTGGGTTGACCCATGGAAACACAAGTTGCACTGCTCTGCTGACTTGAGGCCTTCAGGCCTGTGATGACCTTGAGCCTCTTGTCACTGAAGATACTAGCACGAATAAAAACCTTTCCTTTTTAACAGAGAACCAAGCTCTTGTGTTACTGAGGGATCTCTGGGATGGATTGGATTGTTTTTTCCCACTGTGTGTGTAAGAGGGGGCATGGTAGGGAGGAGGAGACTGGGTACTCAGTACAGCATTTAATTTTATTGTGTAACTCCACCGCAGCATGCTCATGACGTGTGTTTCTGACTTAACCAAGAACCACTGAAAGTGCAAAGCCCCTTCGTGTCCTCCCTGTTCCAGGAAGTCCTGACAGGCTTCTGGCTAAACAGTCAACAAGTCCAGAGAGTCCCTTTGGTGTTTTGATGCCTGTGGAAAGAGAAGTTGGCAGTGGGAGTAATTTCTGGCTTGTGTTGCTGACTGTGAAGGCAAAAAAAAAAAGTCAGCTTTCTTGACCTGGACCTGAGTCTGCGTGCCGGCTGGAGAATGCAGCCAGTGGTCTTTCCCTTGTGCCTTGGGTGTTTTGAAAGAGTTTTCTTTGATATCAAAGTAGACCCTAACATTGCCTGAGATATCCTGGTTGAATTCAGAGGTCTGTAGCTGAGATCTGAGGCCTGCCTTCTCCTCAAGACTCACTTTGCTATCCATTTTTATATAGCTCTGCGCGGGGCAGTAGTATAGACTTCGATGTACTGTATTCTCACGGATCTCTAAGGGCTCCGTGCTTTTGTATGCTGTGTATCAGTGGATACAGCTGCTATGCGCACTCACCAAAAGAGTTTCTTTTGTTTCCCTGATATTGCTAGGAGCCATTCTCAAGTATGTTCTGCCAGATGAAATAAAAGGAAACCTGTGAATCTCAAAAACTTGGAATCTTGAAGAAGACCACATAAGGAAATTTTATCTCTGGCAGCTCCAAGGCCCTCTGACTCAAAAGATCACAGCAGTGATCCATGTCTCTTGAGACTTTGGAGATCAGGGGCTAGTTATCTTTTTATGCTGAAGGTTGCCAACCTCTGACCAAAAGGGGCAGGGGGAAGAAAGATACACAAGTTGGTTTCACTGGGAAGAGGGATATGCTGAAAACCTGTAACTGAGTTGGCTTGAGCTTATGATCCAAACTCTTACAGTAACTGGCTGTGATATTCACAATATTCACACATTGTACTGGGGTGGGTTTTTTGTTTGCTGCTTGCTTGCCTTTTAGTCTTGTGTGTGCATGAAGAGGAGGGAATAGCCTATCAGGTGGCAAGAGGCAGGAAACAATCTCCTACATGTGCATCAAAGGGACTGACATTCAACGACTGCAGTTGGGAGTAAACCGTGTCTTAGACCAGGAAGAAAATAAACTGAGTAAATGAAGCCGCTAGAGTTGTTTAGTGTGCGGAACAGAGCTTGGCAGAGGAGATGCTGGCTGCAGCATTGCACATCTTCCTGGCCTGAGTGATGTTGTGTCGGGGAATTGGAGAGGCTGAAATCCTCTGTGTTGGTTCTGAATCTGGCATATGCGATAATTGAGATTTACTGTAGGTTCCAGTGGGAGAAATGGAGAGGATTGCAAACTCCCAGAAGGTCGTTTGATGCTGTGTGCGCTTGTGTGAGGAATACAGCCTGGGAAAGGGATATTCCTCCTTCTTTAGAAGGACCTAGAGATCAGCTGAGACCATTTGCTCTAGCATTACAGAGTAGTGTAAAACTCAGTCATGGGATCTTTATTTTTGAATAGTTAACAAATTGGGGAGTAGTGATAGAAGTGATTACAGCTGTGATTAACTGTTGCCTTTGATTTTTGTGGCTGAACCAAAAATGTGGGTTGGTTTGACATGAAAGATGAAAAATTTCTTTTGCTAACAAGAAAAATTAAGATTTTGGGTAACCCTAAACCCAAGTATTTTGGATTTTCTAAACTCATTTAGGTTAAAGAATAAGTGATTGAAAACTAGAAAGTTTTTGAGAAACAGGAATCTTAAGGGCCATTCATTGAATTCAAGTTGATTTCAGTCCTCCTGAATCCACATTTTGTGGAACGTAACGTGGGACAGGTTCACCTGCAGAGAAGGGAGCTGTAGGCCCCCCCAGCTGCTCACCTGCACTAGCAGCTAGACTCTCTCCTGTATCATGGGGGTGTAATCACAGCTATTCAGCTCCCTTATTCAGAGCAGTGCTGTGCACACCCTTGAAATAGTTCTCCAGACCAAAAGACTTCCCAGCATCTATAGCAGACAGATAAAACTGAAAGTCAGTCACAGTGAGGAATAGAGCTGGTTTTTTTTCCAGAGAGCAGTCTGCATGTGGAAGGCAAGTGAAAATTATTCCCTAATGAAAAAGCAGTAAAAGAGCTGAAGAGCACAGCTAAACAAAGGTCAAACTGTGCAGACTGAATGCAGACAGAGGTTAAGCCTATTTGCAATACATACACAGAGTGCAGTAAAATGAAGGTGGCCAGCCCAAGGAATATTACCAGGCATAGATAATACATATATATGTAGATAATGTATGCAATCATACATCCTGAAATCCTGCCATCAGAACAAATTGCAAAGCACAGAACGCGCACAGGAGTTCAAAAAGACGTAGCTGGAGAACATAATACCAAGATCACCACAGAAACAGTGTTCCTTGGGGGTCACTTTAAGGCAACCCTTTAAGGCTCTACAATGCATTGGCAAGCAAATTCACAAAAAGTGAATTTCCAAATAGGTGCTGGAGCTAGCTTAGGTACAGTGAAATTTAAAGCGCATGAATGCAGGAAGGACTGGTGCCTGCTTTATAAAAGCAAAAAAATAAGCCCCCTCAGATTCACCTGCTGGGCACAAGACCAGCCCATGTGGCAAAGCCCCTGTCTGCATGTCTATATAAAGTTCAATACTATTCAGCAGTGCTTTGCTGTGGAACAGAAAGTCTCATGAGCCTGACTGGAAACACACTGCAAACGCAATTTTACAAATGTATGTGCTAAGCAGCATTTTTAATGAATACAAGAGGCATTTCAAGGAATAGTGGATTAAGGAAGTTGTGTGAGATACTGATATAGGCCCTTGCATCCCAACAGTGTGTATGATCCATGCTGCGTCCCCCTTGTCCCTCAGACATGCAGCAACAGGTGAAAGTGTTAAAAAATAAGTGTTGTTGATTGAATGTGGTTATTGACCAAGTTATTAGCGTATGGTTCTCGTTTAAAGAAATAAATGCTATTTTGAACTGTTACCTGTATACAGAAGGTCTAAATGAGGCCACCTTGAGAACTCTTTACCCCAGTGTGGTTACATGAGGAAGGTACAGAGATGAGAAGACTTCCAAAAGAGGAAATCATGTCTAGACTTCAAAATGCCAGTTCTCAGTTTTGTTTTAGGTGGTGATATCCTGTCTGGTATCTTTGAGCCTGTATGGAGGAGAAATAATTGACTGAGAGAAGGAAACTGTCAGTAACACAAGGAGATGCCATGTATCATTTCAGAGTAAAAGTTCCCAAACTTTCATATTGAAAATCATCACCAGCCCTCAAAATTTGTCTCAGACTAGAAAGGCAGAGTGTGTTTTGCTGTCTGATAGTGTAAATTTAATACCACTGGCCAGTAGTGATGAAAAGTGTTCTTGAGAAGGCAGTCTGCAAGGTCTTGACTAACTTGCATGCTGTAGCCAGTGTGCCTTCTTCATATATTTTATGTTAAAAGCTAAATATTTTGGCTTTTTTCATGTTTTAGCTGTCTTGGGGGGTTGGGATGGATGTGCTGATTCCCAGCTTTTTTTATAGGTGACTTGATAAATGTACATATAGACCATTGGACCAACAGAGTTAAGTTCACTATTTCTGATAGTTCAAATTAAGTTCCCCCAGTTTTGCATATTTTCTGTGTGTACTGTGCCACTGATGTTGGGGGTGGGGAGTCTCAAACTCAGTAGTTCCCTAAACAAGGAGGAAAACAATTATTTATGCTATTTGTGGTTAACCTACAGAGCAGTATTAATGGTCTGTAAAACCTCTTCAGATAGCTGACTCAATAGAGACTTTTGAGAAACTTGAAACTTGAAAGAGAAATTATATGAGAAGATAGGATAAGATGGAGTTAAAATCATCAGGAGAGCGAGTTGGTGTGCACTTGAAGATCCTCTGGTGATGCATTCATGGGAAGTAAGAAGGCAGAGGAGTGTGTATTTAGGTGCTGAGGGGAAGAAGCCATTAAGTGGAACCAAAGATCTTCAGTACAATTACTTCTTTTACTCAGATGACAGTGGCAGTCCATGCCTGGGTGCAAATACTGGAAACTTCACTTGAGGTGCAAATAATTGCATTCTGTATTCCTTAAATTCAAATATGCTGGAGTGTTTTTCCAAGCAGAAATGATAGTGTAACACTTAAAGCTTCAGATGGATCCTTACAGCCATTGAGATAATTATATTTGCAATGTGTAAAAGTTGTGCTTGAAAACAGGACTTGATGCTGTCATGTATCTTCTGTCCCTTCCCATCTGCAGAAATTCACTCACAAATGAAGTCTGCCCCTTTGCAGGGAATAATGTTAGTGAGTAAGTGTTACGAAAAAGTCATACTTGATTGGATTTTTTTTTTCCTGTGGACTGTTAATGTTTTAGCATATTTTCACATAGCAAATTTGAATTAAGTAATTTTACTTAACACTAACCTGGGGCTTTCCTAGTCTTAGAAGAGGAAGGCAATGCAGTTATTCTGAAAACTTAAAACAGTCCCAGTAAAACTTAGCTATTTCTTCTGTGCTGTTAAGTATTCAGATTTTCACCTCAGTCCTTCTATTGATGGACAGGCGTTGTTTTTTTAATTATTAATTTAAGCTTCTTTGTAGGGATTTTTGGGGTATCCCAAGCTTTCTCTTAATCCATTATGTTTTCGTGATTATGTTCATCCCTACTGTGACAGTTCTTGCAAGAAAACTCTCAGCGTTTCCCTTTCTCTCCTTTGCACTTTCTCAGAGAAGATGGAGTGTTGCATTTTTTTTGTTGTTTTTACTTCTGGTATCACAGTGGAAAATAAAAGCAAGTTGCTTTTCCCCCACATTTGTGTGTGCCCACAAATAGACGCACATGCACACTCCTTCTCTCCCACATGTGTGCACGCATGCAAACACACACAAGAAGTTTGTTCTTGCTTGTGCACAGCCAAAAGAGGCCGGACACGGCTGTCTTCGGCTCAGTGGAAATTGGCACCATCCCATCTCCAGTAAACAACAGCCTGACGTCAGTGCACGCAGCGGTGATAGCAGTATAACTTGAGAGATTTTTCAACTGGCCAAGCTGTTGAAAGGCTATCGCTGGGTTTGATAATCTCTGGCTGCACTTGAGAGGAATTGGTGCAAAGGTGGGGGAAGGAATGCTTGGTTAATGACAGAAATAATAAGAGCAATTCCTGATAACTTCATACAGGGTGGAGAGGTGATTTTTAAGTCTTGCATCGAAGGGTATTTTGATTCCCACTTTGGTGGCTGCAGTTGCTCACTCCAGTGTTATTCCAGGTTCTGAAATCCTGGCTGCCCTGGAGAATTCACATTCGTTCCGTGTTGGAAGTCAGAGAACAATTAAAGTGCCGTATAACAGTCAATCAAGCAGATGATGAAACTTGACTTTTCTATTGTGTCGAATTAAGCACTTTTATTATGATTTTAATTCCTGATGTTTGCTTTATTCAGTTGTAGATATAATTCAAAGAACTGAGCCTGGTGGTGGTAAGATTTTGACTAGTTTCTGTATATTCAATTTCTATTACTGGGATATAAGTATATAAGTTGTTGAGGCCCCAAACTGTGACTAGAGCACCCAGAAAAGGTTTACTTGAAAGATACTTGATTATTCATCATTATCAAATTAAGCCAGAATAAAGGTACCAGTTTGTGGTGCTGGTTTCCAGTAAGGACTGTAGAAAAGTAGCTGTTTTCCTGCAATGCTACAAATGCCTGGACTGCAAAGTTAGCAAAGCCTCAGTTGCGTTTCTAAAACAGAGCCCCTGTGACTTAAATTTAATAACAGATGGTTCTCCTCATAACCCGGCAGTTGAAAGAGACTTTTCTATTGTTCAGTACTACCACTGAAAACACATTTCCATTATGAACTTACAGTACTCTTATGCCAAAACCAACAGTTAAAAATGAATGGTTTGCTCTGGTAACAGGACAAAACAAACATGAAAATCATTGTGTTGTGTGACAGAAAATCAGAATGTTAAAGTAAAAGAAATTGATAAACCTACCAGAATAACTATTTGATGCGCTATTCTTCAATCAATGACAGTTCCAAGCAAATATTTCAAGGATATAAAGAATAGTGCATCGACTTCTGCTTTATTTCTGGTACTGCTGCAAAGATAGCAAAAAGTTCGTATTCCATTTAGGTCCCGTTACGAGGGATTTACAGAGTTTTGTGAAATCCTGGAAGGGAATGTTAATAACTGCCAATATTAACATTTTCTAACATACAAATTTTCACATCTGCTTTTAGGGTATATTCAGAATAGGTTAATCATAGAATCTGTCTTAGTAGGGAGCAACAAGAATGCGAAAGGGGAAGAAAAATTGGACTTTTTCTAGGATGGTGCCTGTCCTGTTAGTAGCTTTGAGCCTTTTGACCAAATCTGGTGGAGATGCACAAGTCTCAAAGATTCACAACTTCTGTGAAAGTGGGCAAGAAGTATCTGTCTGCACCCATACTTCTCAATGAATTCATCGAGATCAAAAGCAAGCGTGAGATAGTTCTGTGCCACTCATCAAGAGAATGATACAACTGGGATTGCTGACCTTGCAGAGGGGAAGGAAAGGATGAACAGCAGCTCTTTCAAAACCAAGGAAGTCCTGACTTTCTGCGAGTCTGACTGTCCTTGGAGGCTCATGTGGCTGCTTGACATTCTGCTCCCCAGAGGGCCTGGCATGTGGCAGGGCTTGACTGTTCTTGGTTTATGAGAAAAGCCCAGGACTGTTTTAGAAAAGAACAGAAACCAAGCCATTGGAAAGCCTGTGCTTGATAGTTTGCAGTAGCACAAGAGTTGACTGCTCAGGTAAGGAGTTTGTTCAAGAGGAACTGGCTGGACCAAAACTTTCCAAAATCTCAGGCTAAATAGCCAGGCTGGCCATAGGTGAGCTGATAACTGGCTGTGGGCAGAATTGGAGCTCTGTTGCAGCGCAGGAGACGTGCGAGGTGGGTGGTGAGGCCCCTGGAGCCGCAGTGGTGTGGCGAGGTGACCTTTCCCCAGCTGCACACTTCTTACACTTCAGGGCCCGTGGGCAACTCCAGCATCACAGCTTTGTCCCCATGCAAATGAGAACTTGCCAGTGTGTAGGAGAAGGGCAAGCCTCTTCAGTTGTCCTTCCCAGGCAGCTATGATACAGGCTGGGCAGTGCTACCTGTGCACAAAGTTTGGAGCAGGTTGCCTTAGGTCTGTTTATTATCTCTTTCCTTCTCCGTGGTCTGGTGGCAGGCTGCTAGACTGTCAGTGCCTTGCCTACAGCCTGCCTCCTTGTCCGGGGTCTGGCTTGTGCCTGGGGAGGGTGAAATAGTGACTTGTAGGACTGCAAAATTCTTACAGCAGACTTAGCTGAGCAGGGATCTCATCCTAGCGTCGCTTCAGCAGCACTGTGCGTTACACGAGGCTTGTCACAACCCCCAGCAGGACTTCCCCTTCCAAAAACAGTACCAGCAATAGCAAAGGCAGATAATCTCTCAGCTGCAGCCTCGCCGAAGATCTGTTATGCCATGAATGAGAGGAGATGTGCAGTGGGGAAGTTCCTTTATGTTCCGTTTTTTTTTTTTTTGCCTGCCTTTACTGTCTCTCATCTTGTCCAAACAGCCTGCTACTGCTCTGAGTAGGGAGATGAGTTGGTGGGAAAGGCCTGTGCACTTTACCTCTACCTCCAAGTGGGTAAGATTTGCATTTGCCGCCAGTGGTAAGAGTTACCCAGAAGTGCTCACATTAGCCTTGACCTAAACCACAACTCAGTGACATGTTGCAGCATGTTTCCTCTTGCTGGGAATCTGCAGAATGGCCTTTTGGATAGCCAGCCCTGCTTGGCTCTCTTCTTCATGTAACAAAGTTTACTGGGTGGCTGTTGAGGTTATGGTTCACTCTGTGTTGAGTGAAGCATTAAATTTAGCTTTAACGTGGCCAGGGGTCTGGTAATAGGAATTTTAACCAGTTGCAAAAAATCTTGGATTGGCTTTTGGTTTTACGGAGGTAGTCCTAAAAAGGCTCCCGAACAGGCTGGTCTGCTATCAAGGTGTAATTTTGGTGTGATTTTGTCATGCATCTTAAAAGGAATTACCCTTCCTCAAATATTCATAAAAATCTTGTGGTCAGTGCCTTCAAAGTAATGTTACAAGGCTTCTAAGCAAATGATGCAGAGTACCTCTTTTTGTTCTCAGATTATTTTTTGATCCTTGCAGATTGATATTTTCAAGATTTCAGTGTAACGTACAAGGCTAAAAACCAAAAGAAAGAGAGAGCAACTGAAGTTCTTTTTATTTAATCACTTCTCAGTACTTGGTAACACTGCATGCTCCTGCCTTTTGCCCCTTCTGTGCTTCTATAATGGTTACAACTTTTCTGAATAGTAAAGAATTGTCATAAGGATGAGCTCTCTCTGTACTTGATTACAACCTGAGATGGGAGCAGACTGCACAAATAGCTTTGGGCAAGACTGAGGGAGGGAGGATTCTTACCAGCATTTACCACTGGAGCTTTGCAGCTTTATAAGGCAAGAGCTGTTCCCTGACCTGTTCTGTGTCTGCTACAGCAGGCACACCAGCAAGTTTAATGAGGTGGAGGACAGTCCCCAGTAGATGGTGGGAATTTGGGGTTTTCTTATTTGTTTTAAGACACACCTACAAAGTGAAGGAGCAGACTGACTCTGCAACTTGCATCGGCTCCATCTAAACTCTAAAATCCAAGAGCAATTCCCAGGTTTGGTTTCATACCTTGGTCAGGTCCTCACAGTTTATTGGCATAAAGTCTGGATTTCCAACTGAAGGAGACCAGCAAGAGCAAAAAGGAAGGGAGACACAGTCATCCTGCTTCATAGCTTAGAGATAGCCACCATGGCCTGCTCCTTCCTTTGTGTTTTTTCTTCTCTTTATTATTTCTCACCCCCGGTGGGCACAGGGTCCTATGGAGCATGTGATGCCTTTGCCTCCCCTCCCTTGCTCATGCCTCACTGAACAGAAGACCAGTCCCACTCAGAGGGATCCCAAAGTTGCCCACAGCCTTTTTCTCAGACTGGAAAGGTTCTCCTTCCTGTTTGGCCTTTTTAAGGGTAGTATGAAGCACACAAAACTTACCGATTTCTTCTTGTTGGCAATGCCACGAGAGCCCAACAGGGAGGAAGAAATCAAGAAAACCAGAGCAGAGGGTGCGGTAAAATGATGAATAGGAGGAATCAGACTCTTATGGATCTGGACAGAGCAAAACAGGTATTTGTGTGCTATTTGGACAGTTGGGTAAAGTACACAGCCCTCTGCTCCACTCACTGCTGCTCCCAGTTGAGGCCCCCCTAGTTTTATCTGTGCAAATGCCTTGTGGGTTTTTTTCACCCTGAATAAAACAGTATGGTTAAAAAACAAAACAAGAAACCAAAAATCTTGCAAGTGAAATGCCTATTTCTACCACTGGAAACTCAATTTTCTCCTTACTACAATAATTAATGAATTAAAATGGCTGAAGACCTTCTTTAATTATAATACTATTTTATTTTTCTTTTTGGTAGCAATAATAGTCCAGCAATGACATGCCGACAAAGACAGCTTTGAATGAGTAGCAGTCCTGAGGGCTGCCATCCTGCTCCCCCCACTCAGCCCCATCTCCCAGTTCTTGATGAAGAAAACAAGTTGATGCCTCATCAAGATTTTTCTTGTCCTTTCTGTTGGTGACAGGTATAAGTGTTGGTAACATCTGCTGGCCTGAGCTTGCCGTCTCCTGCAGCGCCGGTCTCTGGGAGGGCAGTGCAGAGGAGCCAGGAGCCACGGGCGCCCTATGCCAAGCACCCAGTGTGGCTTTGCCAACCAAAGCCTTCAGCAGAACTGCGTCTGTGACAGCAGCAGCACAGGCTTGGCACGACTGGCAGGTCTCTGCTTATCTCGTGGTAGTTTCTTAGGCCCTAACTCTCACAAGTGGCAGGGCTTTTTTTTTTCTTTTTGAACAATGGATGTTATTTTAAGCAAAGCAGCCAAGGGGGATAAACAGATCAACATGTGGATCTCAAAACATTTTTATTAGCTTTAACTTAGAAAGTTACTATAAATGACAGATATTTCAGAGAGCACTTTTCTTTCACAATTCATTCTTAAACTTGTTTCTCCGTTTCAACAACATTTTGCGAGTCACTAGTTTTTCTTTTTTTTCTTTGCTCTGTCAGGTTTCCTTGATGGTGGCAGTATTTTCCAGAGCAACTGGGAGGGAAAGTATATTTGTTTATATTTTAACATGGCATCTGTAAAGTCACAAGGAAGTGAGCAGACTGTAGGCAGTTGCACACATTCTGCTTTATTTTGTAATTTTTTGCTCCGGAGTTGGCAAGGTTTCTTTTCAGATGGAAGGGACAAAAAGTATTTTGGTTTTATTTGCTTTTTTAAAGTAAGGCATAGGTTTCTGCTGCCTCCTAAGAATAGTTGGCTGTTTACTTTTAGTTTTTTCTATCAAATTAAAGAAAAAACATCTAAAGGAATATGTGGAGATTTGGTCTATTTCGTGTCACATGTGAAGTCAATGGAGAAAAAATTGATGTGCATCTAAGAGTAAAAATTTGTCTCAGACTTGTCAGCTCCTAAAAAGTAGTGATCTTACTGCTTGCTCTTAAGTTGTACAGTGCCTGCGATATATGGAGGAAAAATACGCAGTAATGTGATGCTGTGCTTCAGACCCATTTTTGGGGGGAGGGTCGGGAGTTCCTGAAGTTATTTTATGTGCAATTTCCTGATGTGAGAAGTTTTAAAGACTCTTGTAATGATTTATCTGGAGATTTTCTTCTAACAACATCAAGAGGCCGCCTGAAATTGTGCTATCCTACACTTCACTCAAATCAGCCTTATACAATAATGCAGTTGTTTCTTCCTTCTGAGTACGCACTGAGTGTGTGTGGCGATGATCCTGGAGTCTGTAGGCGGCTGCAACAGAAAAGGACTTTTCGTGGTTTACTTTTGGTTTCTCTTCCTGTCCCCCCCCATTTTCATATATATTTTTTAGAAGGCTGAGTTTCTGATGGACTGCTTATTGCAAGATCTGCAAAGTGAAACTGTGTTTTGGGGCGTGTTTTGTCAATTCTTTTGGTTTCATATAGCACTCTATCAAAGGCACCGTTCCTAATATTAAAAACAACCCGGTGGACTGAGAAATTAAAAATGTCAGTCAATAAAAATGAAAATCTGAACTTTATCTGTAGGAAGTATTAATAAAAGAGAAGCTGAGTATGTGCCTGTCCGTTGTTTCCCCGCCCCACCCCCTGCAGAACACCAAACGTAGTCACTTTGCATCATTTAGGAGTAACCCTGAAGTACCTCTAGTAGCTGAAAGTGAAAAGATTAGAAATCAAGTTGATAATACAGTTTCTCTTCAAATGCTTCCTCTAAATGTTTAATACTGTGTCCCTGAGGAAGTCCCATTATTAAAGCTGTGTGTCTGTGAAATCACCTTGACTCCGAGGGATAGATATTTGAGAGTTCTGGGGATTTATCTCATCTGACTCTTACAGCTTCCTTTCATTGCAGAACTTTTACAAAGTTCTTTGCGAAACACACTCCTCAGAGTTTGTATCATCTCCATTCCAGTCAAATTGACAGGGGTGGCAGGAATTACCATGTGTACTCTAGGTGTATACATCCAGTCATGTTACTAACTGATACTAAAGGTTCCCGTAAACTTTCTCCGAAGGGCTTTAGAGCTTGTTCACAAATAAGTGCTGAAGAAGAGTGTCTGTGCTTTTCAGATGCCTTTTTCCCCATGCTGCATTAAAAACGCTAACAAAAATAACTCAATAGTGCATACTTTTAATAGACTTAATCACAGAAGATCTTAACACACTTTGCAAATGATACATGCTTGAACACAGGAACTGTTCCTCTCTCCTCTGACACACAGCCTGGTGTGAGGTGGAACGCAGCAGCTGTTTGACAGCAGGACAACACATGAGGCATTGGGACGAGAAGTAGGAGAACTCCACTGAGTCCTGTAGAAACTACGAAGAATTTAAGGTAACCCAAAGTAGAAGCTGATCAGAACATGAAGGTTTAACAATTGGCTGATTGAGATCTTTCGTTTCTCTGCAAAGTGCATACTGTTGGTTTGTGTTTTTTTTTTTTCCCTGAGGTATGAAGACCTGCTTGTTCTTCGGTTCAACTTGACTTCCTCCTGGTTTGGTTATAGGGCAAGTAGGGAACCAAGGCATGGAGTATGCAAGGCGATGGACAAGGTGCTCTGCCCTATCCCCTCCTATATGGATGGTGTGGTATCTAGAGTGAAGTTATCTGTGTTGCACAAGGGCATCTTACACCTCCTTTGCTATCTACACAGGGAGTTGTTGGGCTGTAAGATACCGAACTTCATATACTCAGCTGGGTGACTGTATAGCAGCTTTCCTGTGGGTAGACAGTCCATGAGAGAGAAGAGCAGTGCTGCTACATCACTACCAGTTCTAGTATCTGCAGCACTTGAATTTTTCCCTGGGGGCCTCTCCTTTGCGTATTGACCCAACCTGACCCTGCTTGCCTTGCAGGAACTGCCTAGATCACAGCTAAAGGTGGTATGGCTGTAGGCAGGAAAGCGTAAGGTCTGACACTGATTGTATCAATGAGCAGGAAGCCTTATACTGCTCTATGTGTTCTTAATGAATGCTGAAGCCAAAACATTCATGCATTTCTCTTTTAATCTATTATCAGTAGAGCATATTTAGTTGTTTGAAAACTGCATGATAAAAAAGAAAAGGCCAAACCCCCTTAATTAGACTATTTCCAAAGCATTCTTCTTATTCAGGATGGGCATGAACAAGGGCAGAATACCCTCATGGTTTTCTGACAGGATCATTCAGCCTTAAACTGAAGTGGTCTCATTATGGAGGGATGTAAGGAGCTCAGGCTCTGAATCTTTTCTTGCCATGGTTGCTTATGATTTTTGTGCTGTTAGCAACACTTTTGGTGGGTGATGTACCAGAAAGCTTGCAGGGGCAAAAATTACTTATGAATTTACCAAATGGAAGCTGTGTGTGTAGGTTCCAAGGAGGTGAGGATGTCTTTGGATTTTGGTTATTTCAGCTTGGGCTTTGGTATGTAGTTTCAGTCTGGTCCCTTGAGCTGCTGCTCTCTGACAGTGAGTTCACATCTCAGCTTTTTTCCAGTTGACTTGATTTTGTATAGTGGGTCAAATTTTTTCTTTAGTTATGATCAGACAGTGCTGATGGGTTTAGTAGGGCTGGTTTTGGGGTATAACTCAAGGTATAATGCGGTCCTTTGCGTTTAGGTATACATGAGCACAGAAATATTTTTAGTGCCAAGTGTTCCCACTTGAAGTGCATGCTCCTCTTAAAGCATTGGGTTTGTTTGGTTGTATATACCAAAAATGCTTTTTATTCTCTTTTCGTCTTTCTGTTCCAGAAACTGACTGGTCAAAGATCTGTTTGATTTCAGTTTGGTTTTTTGTTTTTTTTTTCCATAAATTTTCCATTACCTTAACATTTCCTGGGGTGAATTGGGCAAATTTCAGCAGCGATTTAAGTGAGCCTAGGTTAGAAGTTAGGCATAAATGTCACAAAATTCAGTATCTGTGCATGATTTCAAAGCTAAACCAAACAAAACTGAGAAGCTTTGTTTTCAGATCTGAAGACAACTCAAATTACAAAGCAAAGCAAAAAGAAAGTTTAGTACTTTCAGTGCTGCTGCAGTTAGAGCAGCTCTTGAAGCCACCAGCCATTAAAACAGGCTGATTACTCCAAGGATATGATAGTGTTTTTGGAAGTCAGCTGAACAGTTGGTGTGAAACTTTGGCCCTGGAAAGTCAGCTGCTACTGACTGTAATGGAGTCAGTGTCACCTGCCGACCCCTTTTTTAAAGGGTTTAGACTTGGTGTGTAAAGCAGGTAGAAGGTATTTTCCTTCACATAACTGGAAATACAGGTGTGTGACTGTAAGAGTTGCCACTGCCCAAAGGCAGAGACTTGGGGTAATTAAGCAGGAGCACAGACACCTAAAGAGAAAGAGAATTACCAATAACTAGACATATGAAATTAAACCAAACTGGTGATTCTAGTTTCAAGTAGTGACTGTACTGGTTTTGCATGGTAGAGACAGTGTACACAGGGAGTGTTAGGTTATAGTGCCAGCAATAGCTTTCCAAGTACCACTCAGACAGCCACAACTGATTGATTTTGCTCCTCTAATTTTGACTTCTTTTGATCAGTGGGAAAAACAGATTGCTCTAGGGCAAGGGACCAAACCCCACTATCTTGCAGTTGCGAGTAAAGCCTGGTTCCCTCCAAAATGCATTGCGAGTTCTTCTATCATGTGTGACTCATGGCCTAACTAAACAGTCTCAAAAAGAATACAATCTCGGCGTTAGCTGCATTTTTACTAAGCATATCCAAGGATTGTTCTGTCTCTTGGAAAGTCAGATACACGGTGTTAAATCGTTTGCCTGCCTGACATCGGACTGCCAGACCAGAAGCGGTATCTGTCATGAGTGTGCAGGACTGGGCTGTCCTGTGAGCATGCTGGATGGCTGCCTAGGGTGGCTGGTTTGGAAGGGAGTATTTCCAGGGCTTATCAACAAGTACCCGCACCTAAGTGTTAATTGGGCCCTCACTTCTTAGATGTGCATGACTCTATGACTGTATGAGAAAGAACAGCTCTGGAAAGTCAAGCTTCTTGATTTCTCTGTGTGAGTATAATGGAGGAAGGAAGCAGCAAAATGTATTTTGCTTAGCGGAATAACATGAGGAGGGTTGGTGGTTGGACTTGATGATCTTAAAGGTCTTTTCCAACCTTAATGATTCTGTGAGGCTCAGCCTTGTATTTTCAGTTAATAACTACTTGGTAGTGAAATGAAGTAATGAAAAACAATTTGGGGGGATACTGTGCATGTGAAATACAACATTTTGGCATACTGAGTAGGATGCTCCAAGGGATGCATAGTCTTAGTGCCTTTTTTTTTTTAAATATGGTCCTTGGTGAAAAAACAGACCTACTACAGGTAAAATTTCCACCTGTGATCGTCTTGCTTCTAACCCAGTTGAGTTCTTAGATCTGCTAACTCATACCTTTGAGTCTATGCCTGTGGTGCAGAGCTGTTCGTGCGTCTTGCACTCCTGTTCGTTCATCAAAAAACAGTTGGTGCCAACAGAAGTATCTTTCCAGGCTGAGGCGCTCTTAAATGAAAACCTGATTTTCATTGTTTGGTACCTAATGTTTTATGACTGCAAACTGTTGTGAGAATATCGATGACTTCAGAGACTTTCATCCCTTTGAATTACCCTCTTTTTGGATGTGTTTGCTTTAACTCTTGCCTATGTTATATGTACTTCCATCTTTTCTCTGCTATGTAAAATTTGTCATGATTATGTTACGCTAATTCCCTTTTTTGGCATTCAAAGCTGGCTTGTGTTGCTTTTTCATTAGAGTTTACTGGTTTCTTTAGAGGGGAAAATTTTTTGGTGAATACTTAACCTACCCAATAGCATAGGTGCTTTGCAGAATAAATTTTTAAAAATCCTCCCAAAACAGGTGTCTTCCAGTGGACTAGAATACAGGAGAGGAGAGAAGGGGGTGTGCAGGATGGGAGGGCAACTCGGGAGACCTGAGTCGAGTGCCCAGCCCTTAAACATTCCCTTTGCTGTATTGCATTTTCTATTCCCTTCACTGTGTTTAATTCCTGATGATTGTTTCCTTTTCCCATCTGTCTGACATACCTGTTTAGCTTCCAAGACGTGTGGCACAGAATTGCGTGTCCAGGCATGGACGTATGTGCAGAGCAGGACCCCAGTGAATCTCCCAGCTCGGGAAGAGGACAGCAGTGACAGCGTTACCATCCTGCAGCTGCTGTGGTTATATTCCCATCTTGGGAGCTCCTCTATTTGAGGTTGCTTGTTTCTAGGTAACTCCTCAATGTAGGAACAAGAAAACCACTGCAAGTTGCTGCAGCACATATAACCAGGAGCATCCGGCCG
Organism: Phaethon lepturus; assembly: GCF_000687285.1. Classification (NCBI taxonomy): domain Eukaryota; kingdom Metazoa; phylum Chordata; class Aves; order Phaethontiformes; family Phaethontidae; genus Phaethon; species Phaethon lepturus. The sequence continues at coordinate 30,516 of NW_010549250.1, read as the reverse complement.
CATCCAGTCCCCTCCTTCCCTGAGGCTCTGTGATCGCTTTGGCCCATGTTACACACGCAGTCTGAGGAGGTGCAGTGCTGGTCATCCAGGAGCCCCAAACGCCATTAACTACACTCACCAGGGTGACTTCGCTGTCACCCCTTTTCTGGTGAGGTTTGAGGGATTTGCTGGCCTGTCTGCAGGTGTTAAAAGGCTTTGCTACGTCACTTCTATCTTGACAGATTTCCCCCTGAAAGCAATGTAGCACTGCAGCTGCATCTGGCTCGGGGTGACGTTGCCTAATCTTCATGCTGCTGTGAAGCCTCCTGGCTTTTGCCATCTCCAGGAAAACTACCTCTGTAATAGTAATCTGCTGTAACTGACTTACAGCTGCAGGATGCTTGCTTTTTTTTTTTTTTTTCCTCCTGCTGCATTTTTCTCACCTTTATTCAATAACTAGACAGTAGGTGCTTTCTGTAGTTGGTGCTTTCCTCCCCTGCTCCCCTGCTATCAAGCACACATCACATGATAGCAGGCCTCAACCAGACCCGAGCAACTGCCTATCACAGCGTGCCGTCAGCTGGCACCGTTCCCGATTCTCCAGAGCTGGCAACTGTCCTTTTTTCTTTGAGCTCTGATAACGGGAACAGATTAGCAGTGGGAGCAGCCAGAGCACTGCTTTATGGGGCTTTACTCCTGTATACCTCCGGTTTTCCACAAATCTTGCCAAGTGAGTTTCCTGATTGTGGGCTATGTCACTTTCTGTGCTCCCCTTCCCTGCCCCCACCCATTTCCTGACATCACTTTTATTTTAAATCCTTCTGTAGCAGTGGTCCAGTTCTGCTGGAGCACTCCACCCAGGACTTCCGATGCAGTTAATCTTGCTGATCGGGGGACTTATACGGTGTATGGACCTAGGAAAACTACAAAGCCTTGTTGAGCTTGGGAAAGAAATCCTAATAAAATAATTAAGAGTATTGAACTCACTTTTTTCTTTCTTTTTTTGTCTTCCTATACTGTGTAAACTTCATTGGTGAGGCTGCTCTACCCTAAGTAGAAACAAACAAAAATCTTCGTTTGTCTCTACTGCTATCTCCTGCAGCGATTTTAAAATGATCTGGCATAAAGGAATAAGTAAAATACATTCTTATTGCATTAAGTGTTCCACTCCTGGTGCCTTTCTAGACTCTCATCATCATCTTATGAAATGCCGTGGGCAGTGTTTAGTTTGCCAGTGGTCATACTGTCTGGCTTCAGAGGTGGGAGCTGGTCATCCTGGGACTGAAACTATCCAAGGCAAAGGTTTGCAGTGCTGGTGATTATGGTAATCTCTTGGCAATCTTACTGACATACACCATGCTAACTGAGGTTTGGTTTTTTTTACTCTAAGAAGTTGGAGCCCCCACTGGCATTACAACCAGCTACTTTTCTGCTGGAGGTCCCTAAGATGCAGGATTTCCTTAGTTTTCTGGCATTTGGGCTTGTCCCATGTGCCTGCTGATTCAAATCATAAAAGTAGACACAGGCTAGGTTTTGTTCTTTGCTTTTCTGTTAAGCATGGGCACTGGGAGTAAAAGGACATGTCAAATTTTAAGCATAGTTTTTCCCAGTGTAAAGTCAAAGTCTTTCCAGCTGCATAACTGGGAGAGGGATCAGACGGGTTTGAGTCAGATGTGTTTATAACTGGTCCCAGCATGCTTCTGTTCATAAGAAAACTAATTTACTTAAACAGTGGGCAATTGATGAAATTTATAGCCCAGTACTATGTACTACAGGAGTAATAAGCAGTGTCCTGTAGGACACCTGCCATTTGCTGCCCTGAAACACTGCTTGGGATCAAAGTGCCCTTCTGCCATATTGCCTGTGAGCTATGGATGGTGACCAGACGCTCTTGCAGCCCAGGGCATGTTTGCTGCTCTTTCACAGGGAGGAGAGGAAGGCTTGAGTGGGGTAGCTTGTGTGTGAGATGCCCCCAGGTCCTTTCTTCCAGATCAGTTGTCAGATGCAAACATAGACACCCCTTCTGCCTACCTCTGCCTCCTCGCCTTTAGCCACAGTTGAATTTTTGCTCACTTTGTATCAGTCTAAAGATAAGTGCCTTCATAGTGTAGTGTCAAAGCCCTGGAGAGAAACAATACCTGGTGGAAAAGATGTCCTGCGTGGATTTAACTGGCTTTGATGAATACTGCGGAAGGAGTGATACTTGCTGGTGAAAGATTTTAGGGGACCCTGCCTGTTTTGTGGCAGGTGTTCTTGGATGCTGCGCCATCACGATCAGGCAAATCCTCCTTTTCATTTTTGTCTTGCTGAGTCTTTTGCACCTCTTTTTTAATCACCTGTGGTTATCTCCCTCACACTGGGTTGAATTGCAGCATGGCACTTGATCTGATTTATTTTTGTTATGTTCTGTGGCAGAGCACACTGATCCAGTCGTGAGCAGAGCATATTTGCACGATACCCTTGACACTGCCTTCTTCCATGCTTTATTGTGGCTCTCGGGTTATTCCCAGGGACTGGCTGTTGTGGGGTGCAGTGTCATGGATGCACTAGGACCAGTCTGTGTCCACAGTGGTCAATTCCTGCCTATCCTTCCCAGAAGTGACATAGAGTGGGGATTTTTCTGCTGTGGATGCTAATTACACTTGCAAATTATACTGACATGGGAGAAGCTCTGAGCTTTCTGGAGAACAGCGTTAGGATTCAAAATGTTGACCAAGTGGAGAAAGCACCTGGAAGAAATAAGAGGCGATTCAGAAAAGAATGAGCACAAGTTGTAAACTTAGGTGAGAATAATGGACCACCCAGATACAAAATGGGAGATGGCTTGGCTCAGCAGCAGCTCTGCAGAAGGGGGCTGGAGTTGATGGTGGATTCCAGGCTGACCGTGAGTCACTGGGCTCGTACAGTTGTGGAAAAGGCAAGCTTGGGGTTTATAAGCAGGAGGGTGCAGCGATCCTTCCACTCAACTCAGCTTGGTGAGGTCTCATCTGGAGTCTTGAACCAGTTTTCTCCTCACAGCCTTCAAAACCAGCAAAACAACTCAAAAGTGGGGGGAAAAAAATCTAGAGGAAAATAGCACGAATGGATGATTTAGAAGATACAACCTATGAGGAGAAAATTACGGTATTGGGGTTGTTCAGTCTATGGAAGAAAAAACTGAGAGGATGGATGGACGTACCTCGGGAACAGGACTGTGTGCTTGTCTCATGGGAGCTAAGTGCAGGGCAGTCTTGGTGGCAAGTTGCCACCAGAAATCTACAGGAGCCTCTCTTTTTTTTTTAGCAAATGTATGTGTCTGGGTCTGTGTTTCTGTGGCGATGTCCCTTCTCTCCTCTTTCATGGCAGCCAGCCTGAGGAACGCGTGGTGCAAGGGAAGCCTGTGCTTCCAGTTGCAGGAGAGCTGTCTCTCATCCTCTGAGCCGAGGATAACAGGCCGGCTGCAGAGCTGACCTGCAGCTCTGATCAATACGTGTAATGGCAAAGCTCACCCTGTGCTTTGGGGGTGAGAAGGCAGCGGATTAGTATCCAGGTGCGGCTCCACAAATGCTTGGTCAGAGGTATGCTCTGACATTAGGTGATGAGATTTTTTTTGGCGTCTGATGCAGGGAGGTTGAACATTGGGATTTGTCTTGCACAAGAAGGCCAGTCATTTTTCTCTGGAGTCTGAAGGCAGGGGAGGTGACCAGGGAGAAAGCAAGAATGATGCTTTAGACTTGCCGCAGGACTTGGTGGTAGGAGCACACAGATATAGGCTTTCAGGGTATGACGGATGCGTCCTGACAGACTACTCTTCAGCACCAGCAGTCAAAAGGTGGTGGTTGCATTGCTGCGAGGGGTTTGTTCCCATCTTTTAAGGAGATTTTTGTCTTGGGGACGGGCTGTCTCTCTTCTATCATGTGGCAGCTACCGCAGGGAAGCAATATTAGGAAGTAACATTTTAGCTGTCTTCCACGTGATTAGTCCTGCTTGAGGGAGGGGGAAGGGCCTCACACTCTCTATTAATCATTTCTTCTTCCCTCCTCCCGTCTGCTCAGTGATTCTTGCTCTTGCATACACCACTAATATTTGATCACTTTATTTCTCTCTCTCTCCCCTCTCCTTGTTGGTTCTTTCTTGAGTCTCTGCCCTCCTTGCTTTCAGCTTCTTGCAGAGATGCTACACAATGACCTGCTTCTCTCCCCTAGCTCCCTTAAAAAAAAGGAAAAAATACTCCAAAGTGTCCAGTGCCTCATTCCCCTCTCCCTGGACATTGTGCCTTTTCCTAGTGGTCAGAACCTTCAGACAAAGTTGTGGAGCACGTGTGGGCAGTGCCTGCTTCCCTCTCCTCCTCTTTGGGCCCTCCCCAGAGGCAGCAAGCCTGACTCCTCCTCCACCTCCTTCTCTTCCAGCTGCTTTCACTAGCCTCCTAGCTCTTCTTGGCAATGAGGAGCCCGGACATCTGTAGAAGCAGCTGGAAGCAAGATGGAGAGCCAATATCCTGCAGCTCACCAGATCTCTACAAACCTCAGCTCGGGAACCAACTGCTTAATTTGCTGTGTTTTTGTACTATTTAGTTTGCACTGCACACTGTTCATTTCTCACCATCCCGACAAAGCTATGGCTTTATTGATACATGCTATCTCATAGCTATAACACATTGTTTTAGAAATCTTGTAGCCAGTCTGTAAAAATATGTCTCTCATGCTATCATGGAAGAAGGCAAAATTAAGCTCTGTTTCCACCTGGATCTTCAACATTTCCTGCCAGTATCATTATATGGCTATAAGGACAGGATTTAGTCCTGCATTAACTAAAATTTGACCCCCGTCAAACAACCAGTGTTACCACAAATTCATATTCCTGAGAAGACAGCAAAAGTATTTTCGCTGGTACCCTGTTGCTTTCCCACCTGATTTACATCAAAACCTTCTTGGGAAGATGACTCAGGGTGATGTTCTGAAAGGTGACAGTTATCTTTCCCTGTAAACACTGGGAGCCAGTGTTAAACTGAGCTCAGCAGGGCTGACCCTCCTACAGAAAGCCGCAAAAGAGGTGCAGGATTCCCGCTACTGTTCACACAGAGGTGGGGGAAGCTCACGGGTGTCGGGAGTTACAACGCTTTACAGCAGGGCTTTTGGGGATGGGCCCCCGAAGGGAAGCTTGCGAGTCGTGTTGCCGTGAAAAGCCTCACAGCATGTTACATGATGCAAGCTACTTGGCAAATGCTGTAATTGTGTCACTGAAATGGCTGAGCCACAGTGCTCAGGGAGGAGGTTTTGTCTTGTGAGCCTGTGAATGCACTGTACCCTTCCCTGGTGCACGAGGGCAGTCCGGGAAAGCTGGTTATGCTGCGAACTGACAGTTGGACTTGATGATCTTAAAGGTTTTTTCCAACCTTAATGATTCTATGATTCTATAAACTGCTGTGAGTGCTGTGTTTATGTGGAGTTTCTCGTACTCTGTTTTGGGATTTGGAATTTGCCGGTTGTGTGGCTGAGAACACATAACGACATATAACTAGAGAGATGCTTTAAAAATATTTTTCAAAGGACTTGGAAAATGAGTGTGATGATTAGGGACAACGTTTTTAATAAAGCCTTCAGCCCGGCATCCTGTTTTACTCTTGCAACGAACTGCAGTTATGCAGAAAGCAGCTATTGGCATTTTTAATGTCTCATTCCCTCAGCAGCTAGTGATAGCTGTTTGCTTTTAAATGTCACTATTTGCACCCACAGCAGTTGGAGCCTAGAGGTACAAAGTAAAGGGAATGGCTTTAAAAATCAGACTTTAGGCCTGATTCGGGTTCAAGCTTCAACCAACCAGCTCTGACAGGGCTGAGCAGTGCTTTCTAGCACGGACACAGGTAGGTATGTGTGGGTACACAGAGCTACATGGATTGTTCCTGTCAGGTGTTAAAGTCCAGTGTAAAGCAAATACCATTTGCAAGTAGCCCCAAGATGTCTTTTTTCTTTTTTTTTTTGTTTTTTTTCCCCCATCTCTAAACGTTTGCTGCGAAACAGAACTCTCATATTTTCCATTCCTAATTCAAGAGCTGGAGGGATCGCTAAAGCCAGGTATCAAATTACAAGAGAAAGAGTGAAGACATGTGGTTGCAGCTTCATCAGCTCACACAGCCCAAGCGACCATTTTCACCAGCCCCCAAGTCAATGTTAAAACTATGTAAGGGAAATCATCTTTTCTCTAAGTCTGTCCTTGGGAAGGACAGCATCTGCAAGGAAAGTTCCCACCAATAGAGGTGTGTGAGGGCTGGGAATAGGAGGAAGGAAAAACCCTGTAATGTTCAAAAAAGCTTCTCACCCATAGTACAGGAAATGTTGTTCCTACTCATCCGAGCTACTGAAAAAAAAACTTAACAAGTTTCAACAATAACAATTTTCAGATTAAATCCTTTGAATGGATAATGTGTGTAGCTTAAAATGAAAATGTGACTCAGCCAGGAATTGTTACTATTACTGGTACTGTTTTAGCTTTTAAACCAAGTCTACTTAAGATATTTGGCATGTCCTTGGTTGTGACAGGAGGCTGATTAGAGGTGATGGTGAAATAGCCTTTATGGGCTGACTAATTCAAACTTGGATCTTTTCTGCTGAAACTTGAGATTTGAGACTCTCGTCTTAAGAATTAAGATGTGAACTTGAGCAAAGATTTCAACGTGTAAAAGAAAGCCAAACCCCCGTATTCCATTTCTTCCCTTCTCATTACCTTTCTTCACCTCCTTGCTAGCATTTATTTCCCTTGATGTTTTCCAGGTTGTGGTTTTTCCTCAGACAGAGCCTATTCTCTTCTGTGTTTGGATGATTTCTTCAAACCTTCAGCTTCTTCTCTTTGATTCTTAAACTGGTGTATGTGTTTGGCTGTTTCCTCAGTACTTTGTCCTATCAAAACACAGAGCCTCCTCACATTCTTTTCCATTCCTATGTATTCTCTTGGTCTTTCCCCTGCATACTGGTTTTCCTTCCCCTGTTCTCCATGTGTTACTCCTTTTTGTTCCTTGGTTGCACTTTTCTGGCTGGAAGAGATCTCTAGCCAGATCCTCTACTGTTTCCCCACCGTGTCTTTCCTCTGGTAGAGCTGATGGGAAATGCCGTATTTCCCCCTTCCCTCCTCCCACCGCCCCCTTCCTCTCCTGCTTCTCTTTCTTGTACAGCTCGGTGAAAAACGCTTAATGAAAAGGACTTTGGCTGAGAGAGGATGAGAGAAAACTCAAGTTACTTCCCTGTGTGTGTTTTTTACTGTCTGCCTGTTCCTGCAAGCAGGCACTCAGCCTTTGAAGCTGGATATTCTTGGGAGTCAGTAGAAAGATTCATTTTGGAAAGGGTAGTAGTGGACTGACATTTGATTTCCTTATTTAAGTGTGACTGTTACCCATATGCTGGAGACCACATATGACTTAACAAGGCCCGCTCTCTGCGCTTCCTCGTTTTTTTCTGCCCAACCTTAAGTTCACATTTTGGTAGCTATCTTCACCATGAAAAGAGGTAGAAATCGTGTTTGTTTCCACACTGAAAGCTTAGGTTAAAACTAAAACATGTACAGAGCTTCAGAAGCTCTGTGACTAGTCTCCTACAGCCCCAAAGGCCACCTTATACTCAACTCGTGGGCTTTTCAGAGAGCTGAAAAGGGGAATTTCAGTGTCGTACGCAAGCACTTTGTTTCCTGCTGCTTATGTGGCAGTTGCGAAGGTGTCCCTAAACCATAGTAGCTGTCAGTGTATGATTGCTGTTTTGAGGTACTCCGTGAACTATGTGAACCCTAAATGTGAACCAAATACGTAAAAGCATACTGTGATGAGAGGGGAAACATACATGAATCTGTGTATTTTCAGCTTATCTGTCTTTATTTTTCCCAATGTAGCGGACAGTGATTTGTTGCGTGTGCCACTTGTGCACTGCGTAACACGAACAAAGAGCATCCATGCAATATTAAGGACAGAAATTAAATTAAAACTGTTGAGCTCTTCCCCTCCTCCTGCCACTTTTCCAGGCCAGTTTTTTCCTGTGTGGGCTGTGTGTTGCTTGTGTGCTTCCAGGGCTCAATGAAACATGCAGCACTTCTGGATAACAGACAAAACAGAATTAGGTGCTTTGCTGTTACCCATATGCCCGAGATTAAGGATAAGAAAAGACTTCTTGTCTCTTCCCTCCCTCCTCTCCACAGACCTTCAGCACAAGGAGTCAGACTTTGAATAAGTTGAGTGAAAACCTCAAGGGAGTCAAAGTTGTTCTTACATCTGTGTAATTCATGGTGGGAGCAATATGACGTAACACTGAGCAGAGGCACTGTGCTTGTGTCAGTGTGGAGCTGGGCAAGAGGAAGAAATGCTGTGAGACAGACTCTTGTCAGGAGCTTTTCCCTGCAGTCCTGCAGACAGGCTGGCTGTATTCCTGAAGGACGGGTCATATCCTGTCAAACATGAGAGACACTGAGTGAGGCTGTATAGCCTGTGCTCTGCAGGTCTGCAGACTAGATAGGTCCTTTGAGCCTTTGCCCATGAATACAGGAAGGACAGCCTGTGAAAGGTCCTTTATGCAGGTGCCCTCATACAGGTGAGGAAAAAGGAAGCCCAAGTAACCTGCTCTTCCATCTTGCCCTAGAAGTGCCTCCCACAGTTACTAGCCCTTTGCTGGGAAGCACAAGACCCTTCCCTCCAATGGGCTGTGGATCAGAGACTGAGTGCTTGCACTAGGTAGGGCAGGCCAAAGAGCCAAGTCACCTTTGAGAACAAGAGGAGGATATACGGATAGTACTGGCATACCCTGCCATGCACCCAGTGCTCAGGAAGGGATATTACTAGAGCTCTAACAGACTAAGCTCAGATAGGCAAACACAGATGTCAAATGTATTCTCTAGCTATCCAAGCTGTCCCTTACAGCTTACAGAGGCATCAGAAGGAAATGTACACCTGTACCTTCTGCAACTGAAAATGTAGCCCCAAACTCTGAATTGCTGGTTTAGCTGCTGTGTCAGATGGGTAGTGTGAGATACAAGCACGCATCATCTTCTGTCAGTGTGAGACGCTCCTGCTGCAAGGTGGAAAGGACGCCTGAGGTGGGATAGTTTAAAAAGGCTCTGCAGAGCTCATCTACCTGTGCCGTTAGTCACTGCCTGTCCTTTACTAATGCAAAGCTGGGCATGACTAGTGATAGACAGAGAAGAAATGGCCTCAAGTTGTGCCAGGGGTGATTATATCCAGTTTAGACTGGATATTAGGAAAAATTTCTTTACTGAGAGAGTGGTCAAACATTGGAACAGGCTGCCCAGGGAGGTGGTGGAGTCACCATCACTGTAAGTATTCAAAAAACGTGTGGACATGGCACTTTGGGTCATGGCTTAGTGGGCATGGTAGTGTTGGGTTGATGGTTGGACTTGATGATCTTAAAGGCCTTTTCCAACTTTAGTGATTCTGTGATGAGTTTCAGGCCAGCTGCTGTAGTTTGCACTCTGACCTCAGATGCGCAAGGCTTGCCTTGTCACAGCCAAATGGAAACAGCATCATCAATTTCCTCTGCGCTACCTCTTGATGATTTCTGCACCACCAGTACTTGGCTTAAAAGCTTAAAACCCAGATCCTAACTACTTACAAAGTGTCAGCTGCTATAAGCAACAATCAGCTGCCTAAGCACAGTAGCATCTTTAGCCCTGAGCTTGGCTTGTGGATTTTGCAAGCCAGGTTTAGCTCCCTGTTGGCCCCAGTGTCTCAGGCTGTGTGAAAGCAAAGTATGGCACTTAGGAGACTGATTAGCTGTGCTAGAGATGGCATGAGGGCAGGTAGGGCACAGTTGTGGGAGGTCGACTGGCTCTGGCCCTGAAAAGATCGCTGGCAGTGTTGTGGCCATCAGATGGGACACACAGAACAGCCACCTCCTACTTTAAACGTGAGGGAGAGATGGATGGGAGCAGGCAAGAGCAGAATTGCATTTTCAGATTCACAAATGTTATGTGCAATGTTCAGATGTTTGTGGAGTGGTTTTTACTTTCAGACCCTTACAGAACTGCTGCGTTGGGGCCCTAATAATCTATTTTCCTACACGTGCTGGCAGGTGGTCGGAAGAAGAGCCTGCCAAGCATGGGCATGCTTGAGGGCAGTGACTTCGAGGCAAGTTGTTGAGATTATCTGATGTTTCACATTTTGTGTGTGTGTGTGTGTGTGAAGGGAGTATTTAAAACGTGTAGACAATAGTTCGCTGGGTTGCAGGGAATTAAACCCCTAATGAATAGTTCATTGTTTACATCCATTTGAGGCTCTTTCTTTGCTGAATTAGTGCCATGAAACATAGCTTGCAACTCTGTTGTTTTTAACTCCCCTCTCCTTACACATCCCCCTTCCCATTCCTTACAGTTGCTAAAGCCTGCCCTTATCTTCTCTACACAAGTTTCAAAACTTCCTTCTCTCCTCTTGATTTCCGTCCGCTTAAACCTCTTGTCCGAAGTGGGTCATCTTTTGCTTCTAGTTTAGCAAATTTTCCTATCCTTGGCTTCTTGGACTAACACCTCAGTCCTTATTTTTTTTATCCAAATGAATTGGGGGGCGGGGGGGAGGAGTGCCAAAACTGTTTCCTGCTGCTTAGGTCCAGATCCCCCTCTTCCCTTTACCTTTCCCTCCCCATCTCCTTCCTTTGGAGCTCTTCCTGCACCAGTTTGCAGTTGTATGTATACATATATTTATTTTATCTCATACTTGTCTGCAAGTCCCCCGCTCAATTTCTAGCCCTTATTTCCATCTCTATCCAGGTGCTTTCCTCCCTTACTCTGTCCATACTGCTCTGTGCTCCGATTTCTGTGCTGTCTTCTGGTGACCCCTACAATTTGAGGTATAGCTCAAGCATACCATTAAGTTTACTGGCCCTGCGACTGCCCTTCTGCCTGTCAGCCAGAGCATTTGCACAGCTTGTTCGCACAGCTCACAGAGGAGTGCGGTCAGGACACGATGACTGCCTTGCTAAATGGTTTTGTCCCCGTGTCTGGTGCTCTTTTCTGTAATTGAAACTCCTAAAAGTGGAACCTGCTCTCTCTGCTGTCTTGGGCAGTGTCTGCTGGGGGAGAGGTAGCTGCCTTTTCCCCTCTTTAAACAGATAAATGTGGCTGGTTGGCGGAGTTATAAGCTTTTTTCCTGTACTTGATTTGTAGATGAGCCTTTTTTTGCTAATTGAGGCTGTGTAGCTGCTTACCTGCATGACCTCTTGGAGCGTTTGCTCAGGCTGATGCATACCACACTCTGGGACTGTTTCTTCTCTCTCCAGTCCTGATTTATAGATAACTGGAGAAGGGAATTCTTGGCTGTCCTGTTTTGAAAACTATTACACTGTAGAAAACCTCATGAAATGAACCCAGCATCTGATACAAAAACAGCTCTATTCGGTTTCCTGGTTTTCCCCATCAAAAAAAGGTTCCCTTTATTATTTAAGCTATAATTTCCCTTAAATGATATTGTAGGAGATGTAGGCACAAAAGGCTTGCCTGCTTTTCCGGGTATTCTTGGAAGTCGGAAATGGGGAGATTTCCATAATCAATAGAATGGAGTGGGGTATTTTGGAGAGGTGTGTTTGTTGTTGTTGTTGTATCATTTTTTTCTGGATAGGCAGTGTGCACATGCTACATAATACAAACCAACCACAGTTCTGTAGGGGTTGTATATGCAGACTGAAGTGCCAGGACAGCTTATCTACAGGGATCTGCAGAGACTTCCCCAAGGCTGAAGAGACCAGCAGGTTGGGAGCGTTGGAAGGCCCCAAAATTTCAAGAAAGTACCTGCAGACCAACCAGTAGTCCCCTTTAATTAAAGAAGTACTATGCCTTGTGCAAATCAACATATTTTGCTTTCCTTTTCTTCCCAACCTCTCTTGATTGCGACTTGAGGGCAATGGTGTAAGTTTTGAAATACTGTTCATTGTGTGTAGGAGAGTGCTGGCCTCCTTCTGTGATTCTGTGTTTCCTTATGGGTCAGAGGAGCTGCTCTAGAATACGGCAAAATTGTCAAGTGACAAGAAAACCAATGATGTTTCAGGCAATGCCAAAGAAAATCCCGCAAGAGGGAATGTTAGCTGTGAAAATTTACCCTGTTGCTTCGGAGCTCATTTGGTTGTGTATATCATGTGAGAGGGAAACGATTGAAGAAACACTCCACCTGGTAAATGAACAGAGAATACATTTACCCCTGTTACAGGACAACTTATACATGCATAAAACCTGAGGCACCTGGTAGTGGTGCTGAGCCGGTACTGTCTGTTAATGGTCAGGTAGGGACACAGATTGTTTTTGAATTAATGGGCTTGTTGGAAGGCAGGGGAGGAGAGAATTGCCTGTCTGTCTTCAAAGTATTTCTCCTTCTTGATGCCATGTGCTGGTAAGAAAACCAGACTTGGGGGACCTGAGTTCTGTAAGCAGCAGAAGTTTCTACTTCCCACAAAGGGGATGCTGTCTCATCCTTGCTTCCACTCCAGATTGATGGCGGGGTCTTGTGGCTGTGACACTGTGCTTTTGTTTTGGCCTCTTACTTCCCTCTGAAAACTCAGAGCCAATACATAGGATTTAGGATTCATTCCTAACTTGCTTACAATGATTCGCTCCTCCTCCCCACTCTGTCAGTAGGTTGCACGTTCCTCCCAAACCAAACTTCTGTAGCCCAGAAATAGGTCACACACCACCACCTGGACAACGGGCACTGCTTGCGTCATCTGTTGGTGTGATGTCCAGTGAAACGTAGAGCGCGCTGTGCGAGTGCTCAGTTAGCAAGGACGGCTTCCTCGGAGAGCAGGGTGTGAGAACGCCTCCTGTGACACCTGCCATATGGGCATTTGGAGATGGGGTGTGCGGAGGGAAACTGTTTACAAAGGGGAAAAAAACAGAAAAAAGTATAAGCTAACTCCATAAGTGCATGGATTTTCTGCTGGTTGGTTTGGATGATTTATAATGGTATACAGAGCTTTGTCACCTTTATGCTGACTTGTTCTAATGTTGCCCAGAGGTCAGCCCATTGGCCTGTAAAAAAATGAGTTGTTGATCTATGTTGCCTTTCGTAGTGGCCACGGTACTAGAGCTGTCGTCAGTCCTACTGCAGAGCTCAACTGGGGGCTGGAGGGGCTGCCTGGGATATTCACTTGGCCTCTCAGCACTGGTGATTTCATTTTAGGCATCCTTATAATGTGACCCTACGCAGGACATAAACAAATCTTCTTTTTACTTAGTGGAAAGTAAAGAGCAGGAACACCAGTGGCCAGACCTGAGCTTTTGCACAAGAACATGATTTCTCATCAAGGTGGTTACTTTGGGAAGCTTTCAGGAGAGGAGCG
>NW_010549250.1:8474-17217 GCF_000687285.1 Phaethon lepturus | reverse complement strand
CCCCCCCCGAATGTGGTTAGCATGGAGGAACAGGGACAGTTGCTGCAACAGATTAGCTGCAAGCGGTGATGGACACAACACAATTAGCAGCGGAGACAGAGGTGTCTGCAAGCGTTCAAACATTTTCTTAGGACTTGTAGGTTGTGCTTCTCCTTCCTGAGAAGTGCTGAGAACAAACTGTCATAGAAATGCAAAATACATTCCGTCTGTTTTGGGTTAAGGGCCCTATAGCCTGGAGAGACGTGTATGAGTCTGTGTGGGGAAAACGCACCTTAATTAGATGGGTTGACAGATCCTGTTTCTCCTGCTCCTTCTGCAGTTAGCAGCGTTCAGTCTAGGAAACACCTCCTGAATTCACTGACCAGTGCCCTTACAGTAGGCCTGGCACATTCACCTGGAATCCTCCGTGCCGTACAGCTGGATGTCACCGAGACCTGGCCTGTGACCTGTTTGGCTGGATGGACAACTTCATCCTGGGAGGGGAGCCCAGCACATCCCATGCCCTCTGCACACCATGTTCTCTAATGTTTCTTCCCAGCGGCTGGCTGGGTTTTGGTGTGGAGAGGACAACATCTCTCCCGGCATGGCCTGGCCAAGCACTGGGGCTGTGCCTGTGCCAGGGACTGTGTCCCCTCCTCTCACACTGTGGAGCTTGTGGTGCTGCTGTTTTGAGCAGCACTTCTCTGAAAGCTGCTTAATAGACACGCTAGGCTCTACTTTATCTTGACAATACACCCTTTTCTTGAGAGAAATGAGAAGTTTCAATTTCAGTCACTAGCCTGTTTTTCATTAACCTGTTTTAGTCAGCAAGTCATGGCTTTACTGTGCCGCTCTCTCAAACTGCCACTCGTAAGCCTAACGAGATGGTGGAGCAAAAGTCCTGTCCTCTGCAGAAAATGCAAAGAGAGAAGAGGCAGTTTCACCCCAAATGTTAGAGGAGACTGGGTCAAATTAACCCTACAGTAAATGTCAAATATTTTGAATTTACAGGGCACATTAAGCCCTAAGTGGGGGATGAGGGGGAGGAAGGGAGGAAGGGATTGAAGTGAAGTTAATAAACCTTTTACAACTTTTGACTTAATCTTTTATTCAGTGTTTGTATAACTCAGTTATCTGCTACTTAATACCAGTATTTTTGATACCTCTCCAGAGCCAATACACTGCAAACCTTCAGCCCTGTTGGGTATTTGTGCTACAGCATATTTAATAGCCATGACAACAATTCAACAATTGTATAGCAGCCTCCCCTCCCTGTCTGAGTGTTGCAGGCACCAGAGTGTCTCCATTGGAAAACCCCTAAACATACAGTTTCAGCCAAAACTGGTTTAATGATAGTCTACTGAGAGCTTGACAGGCTTTTTAAAAAAAAAAAAAAGACACTTTTTTTCCCCTCTCCCCCTGGCACCAATTTTCTTAACTTCTTCGATTCTTTTGAAAAAAGCTGCTGCTGTAAAATAAGAGGCAAATTAAAAAAAATAAATTGCTTTAAATTGCTTAACAGGCTTGATGAGACAAAGACTGGTGTGTTGGAGTGGCTGCAGGGAGCTCTGCGGCTGCTTTTGTATGATTTCAGAGGTGAATTTAGATGGCTGGAAGATAGATGGGTGCCAGATGCAGTTTGACACAGATTCCGGCAGCTGCTCCTGCGCAAGGTTTCATTAGCGGCGAGTTAGCCAGCAGCAGAGCTCCGGTGAGGCCCTGAACGCTGAAATGACAGTGAGAACAGTGAAACAATACAATATTCGCTAAGTGATTTTAATCTAGGAGATTAAATGACACCCAGTCGGTTTCCTGACTTAGAAAGTCAACATGGTATAGAGCTGTTCGTGGCACTCACTCTATCCAGGCCCCTGTCACATATATTTACATTGCGAGTGCTTCCCCGACCCCCCCACCCTGAAATGGGAAGAGAAGGGTTGATTTTGTGTTGCAGTCATATTTTTCCATCTTAACTATATAATGTGTTTTTAACTGCAACAGGAAATATTGGCCTCGCTTCGACAAATGCTTACATTGGACTGAAGTGCTCGCGTGCTCCTGCTAAGCACAGGCGTAACTGTTTGAAAGATTAGGGCCACAGCCCGTAAAGCGAACGGCTTCCTTTTTAATAGATGGGCATGTCCAAAAATCAGGAAGTCATCGGTATTTACGGGCTTGGGAATTGGGTTTGGTTTTAAGTAAGTCAGTGTACTACAATGGATGACTTGATAGAAGTGGTGGTGGAGCTGCTGTTCTCCAGGCTGCTGAACTTTGTGGAGGGATGCTAAAGGTTGGGATTTTGTGAAGGGAGAAAAAATGTAATCAAACTTATTTGCATAACCCAGGCTGACTGTGGTTAAAGATTCTTCTGGTGGGCTTCACTGGCTCTGTTTTGAGAACCCTTGCTGTGGCAGGGCTGGCACTTACTATGTGGTTATTTGGGCTTTGTATAAAAAAACTTTGTGTATTTCTGATTGCTTTAACAAGTAAATGCCTGACTAGAAGAAGAGGTTTTCATTCGGTTAGTTAGAGGAAAATATATAGGGAAACAAACAAACAAAATCTCTTCCATACATGCTACCTGAAATTGCCATTACATATTTGACTGCTGATGTCAAACTACTCTGTTCACTTTGAGTCATTTACTGTCCTCACAGTAAGCAAACAAACCAGCTTTTTGTTTTTTCTCCCAATTAATATGCAAGCTGGATGTGTATGGGTTGTCTTTCAGTCCCAACCGTTGTTTGTTTCTGAATGTTACAATTCTGTGTCTAAGATGCCTTCAGTAAGTACCCCATGCATGGCTTCAATTAAGCTTTCTATATCAAGAAAGTATGCCTTAATTTAGCAGGTTAAAGATATCTCTGTTAGATCAGTTTGTTCACAGTGTGTTGTGACCTAATCAACTAGGGATGTAAGCCATTTCATGAGGAGTAATTACTCAACAACAAAAAATGTCTCTCTTTCCTAATAGCCGTGAGTGAGTTGGCTAATTGGAATCCATTTTGGTAGTGGCAGGTCAGCAATCAGGAGGTGACATTCCTGGCTGGCTTCTAGGTGGGAGGGAGAAGCCGGCAGAGACTGAAACACAGAGCTATGGCTTCCTGAGGCCGCTGCGACAGCATCGCTGCTGTTCGGATTGTGCCCCACGCATGGAGAGCGCAGTGCCCTAGCACTCTCCTTTACCAATGATGCTGTGACACGGTTTGGTCAAAACCCCTTCCTGGATGTTTTTGAGGAAAAGAATTTGTGAGTTGGTTGGAAATGCCAGATCTGCTCTCAAGACTTGCAGAAGACCTATGGTTTTATTACTATTACTGGGAGTAGGGGGTCGCAGTGATGATGTTATCATCTGACTAATCTTCTCCATCGCCTGGTTAGGCCTTGGTCAGGAGATGGTGTGAAGTTTAGGGATGTTGGCTCGTTATGTCTCTACTCGGAATAACTTATGACAGTGACAGAGCAATTTTTGCTTTCAGTGCTTCATTGCTTAGGAGCATGGGCAGCCAATCTTGCCAGAGGTGCCGTGCTGAGGCATCTTTTAGATGACCCTGCTGGTTGCTGTCCTGTTTTTCTACTTCAACAAGAGAGAGAGCATTGAGGTGCATTCTGAATTTTTTTCTTTTTTTTTTTTTCCTTCTTTCTTTCTTTTTTTTTTTTTTTCTTCTTTGGCTTCAAATCTTGCTGAGAGAGGTGGAGAGGAAAATCCTCATGAATTAACATTATTTCCCTGGTGGGCTTTGCTGCCATTTTATCTAATTACGCCTGCTGTTTTCCAGATCACATTGTAAGCATTTGCATGAAGGGGCTTTCACTTACCTCCTCAAGTAAATTAAATAACAGCCCTTAGGCAGGGCTGACAGCATAATGCATTTTCATGTGGGAGATCAACAGCTCCCGTACCTTGAGATGGGAAACACTGAAATGACAAGGAAGCTCTGTGCTTTTGTCTTGAATTAGGGCAACTAGACTGAGTTAGGGCTACTTTGAAAATGTCTGCTGCTGACTCTTGTAGTGTTGTAGGAATCGGTGGGAAGAGAGGGACATACGGGAATCTGCAGCAAAGGAGAGCAGGCTGGTTTTTGTCTCACAAGGATCCACAGGCTACGTGTAAGATGTGCAGGAAAGCAAGCCTATTGTCAGCAGGTTTAAATGCACAGCCCTATTGGAAAGTGTGAAGGGATCTGCAAACCAGGAAAGATTGGAAGCCACAAACTAAAGCAAATGAGAGGTGCAGGCCCTGCCCTGAGGATGTTTACAATGTGACTTCGTGGATGAGGAAGGCTGGACTTGTGTTGAGTGCTCTGGAAATCAAAACACACGAGCTTGACTTTCATTTCCACAATAAGCCATCCTGTAGTTTCCCTGTGCTTCATTTCTTCAATTTGCAAAATGAGGCAGTAGCCCATCTGATGAAATGACAGTTTGCTGCCGCCTTTGCCTGGCCCGTTACTCCCAACGAGTATCCAGTCCCAGGAATTACCCTCCTCTGAATGTTTCAGTGCGGCTAGAGTCCTTCATAATACCAGCCTCATGGGATGATCCAGTTCCTTCCCAGTCGTGTGTGGTATACATCAGAAAGGTACATCAACCCTTTCCTGGCTGTGATCACTCCTCCATATCTTTGATGGAGTTGAGAGCTGCTGAGGAGGAGAAGGAATCAGCAACAAATGACCATGACGAAATTTCAATATATTTCTTCAGCTCCTGATCAGCCCAGGCTTGTCCTGGCAGAAGAGAGGAGGTTGGTGGGAGGCAGAGGGAGGAACTCCACCTCCCCAAACCGTTAGGTGGGGGGGACAAGCCTGGAGTGGCCCAAAACTCTGGTGTCCTCTTGAGATCTGCCTTTACAGCATGGTTAAGTGTGCCTGAACTGGGGACATGCTAGTAAGTGGGCTGGTGAGCTGCATGGCCAAACTCAGTGAGTATTTAGTGAGTGAGGAAGAGGAGGAGATGAGCCCCTACAGCAAGTAGGGAATTTAATCTCTGCTCTGGCTTGCTTGTGTTGGTCGTGAATGGGGGTCAGCAGCAGGAGAGGCTGCTTAGCTGGGGGTGGGTGTGTCTTACAGGGTGGGGAGCCTTGCATACGTGTTTCATGTTAAAGGAAGAAAGACCATATGTGTCCTCCTAGTTAGATGTAGCGCTGAGGTGACAGCGACCCTCTCAGCGTTGTATCTGTAATGTTGAAGTAGTTTTTGGTGCTAATTTTTCTTTCCCTGTGTCATTGGTTAGGGATTAAGGAAATCATGCAGATCACTAAGATCTGCTTGAAGGAGTCTGCAGTGACTCACTTTTGTCTGGGGACATTTGCTGAAGAAATGCAGTTGTTCTTTCGAAAATCAAGACTTCTATTCCATCAAAACATAGACACAGGTTGAAGGTGGGGGGACCTAGAAATGTTAGTGTGATGGGGGTGTAAATACCTTTTAACTTACATGTTAAAGCATCTTGGCTCCTCCAAGTAACTAGAGAACTACTTTGTGATGCATTTCTGTGTCTAAGATGAATTTTGAATGCCAGTGAGATAATGAGATTTATCAAATAAAAAGCCCGTCTTTCACTTTGTTCAGGCTTGGCCTCATGCCTCAAATACATGGAGTGTAGCTCAGAAGCAGCTTGTAATTCGTATCACAAAACCACCGCGTGTAATTCATGACGGATGGTAGCCACTGGATACGAGAGGTTTGCAGTTGGGACGTGCTAATGGCTTTCGCTGACATTTGCGCTTGGCCAAAGTCACTGCAGCAGGACAGAGGAAAAGTAAATGGTCACTATGAGGTTTCTGTGGGAGAGGCTGAGGAGGTGTTTGCCTTTGTAAATCAGGGATTCTGATTTCATGTCAATCATTTTTTAGCATGAACATGAATGATATTCATGATGCAAAACACATTGCTGTTTTTAGCACATTAAGGGAGATGATTCAGGACTGATACAGCTTCCTTAGTGACCTGGTGGTATACATCGCATTATTGTTATTATTCACTCCCTGTAGATGTTAGAAAGCTTTCTAACAATTCATGGTATCTCTGAAGCTCTCATCCCTTGCTCTCTCTTTTTTCTTTTTAACATTAATTTAATTTTATTATAATTATTATTATTATTATTATTATTATTATTATTCAGACTCCTGCTGTACATATCCCCCAAGCGGGTGGGAGGGTGAGTTGGTGGGAGATGATTTGGCTTTGTTGGAACTTCACTTAGTGCAGGATGGGGGCAGAGAAAATGAAGCTAAATTACGCAGATCCTGAAGGCACAGCAAGCGTGCTACATCACTTGTGAGCATGACTAGAACTGAAAATGAATCACAGCCTTGTTAGACACTGTATGTGTCAGTGCATGTGGGCAGAAATATCATTCAGTCAGAGAGAGAAAAAGAGAGAGTACATCGTTTAAAAGTGTGCTGGTCCCACTGAAATCATTGTAGTATTTAACCTAATGTGTGAGAGCTGGGAGATGGTGGGACAGCTACTCTAGGATACTTTGCTATGTTGATTTTTTTTTTTTCTCCTTTCTGAAAGTTCAAGAGGAGTCTGGACCTCTCATCAGTGACATCTATTTTCTAAACCAGAAAAGGCTGTAATTGCAAGTTCAGGTTTGAACCCACTCTTGAGGACTTCATAATACAACCACCAAGACTTACTCAGGGCTAGATTTGAATGTGGAGTTGCTTCAGGCTGTGTGCTCATTTTGCATTAGGAAGCAAATTTGATTTGCTCTATCTGTAAACTTTTGCTGGTGCATGTGCACACAAACACACAAGGTACACACATGTGCACACTGAGCTAGTTCACACATTCCAGCTACAAAAATACAGTCTGGATCCGTAACCTTGGCTTTTGCAACTCTATAATTCAAACACAACTTCTAAAATGGATATTGGTTTTACAATTAGGTTATAGTGTGACAGAGCCACATCAGGTGATTTGAAGGAGAGATCCTAGAATCAGCTGACCACTAAAATCTGCTATATACATGTTTGTACTCCAGAAGACACTTGCTACAAATGACAGCAACGTTCCTAAAGAAGCTCTCCCACCTCCTGCAGAGACCTATCCGTGGCAGCTAACAAGCAGCAGCCATCTTAAAATTCCTCCCCGGCACACCAAAACCACGTTTTTTCAAAGCCGGGTGGAGTCAACCAGTGTATTCTTTCAGGGATTTTAGTTGTGCATTTCTGTATGTTGTGCTCAGTCCTGCAATCTACATTTTTGTTCACAAGCCCTAACCCTGTTACTTTTCCAGCAAAGCAAAGGGACCCGTTTGTGGACTATTGGTCAGATTGCCAGGTGCTTCTGTCTTCTGGTCCGATACTGCCCGTTTTGTATGGTGATAATCTCCTCCCGTTTCTCATAAACTGAAGCGTGTCTGCTGTGTCCTAATAGAGATGAGAGAATCTGGCCCAAGTCTCCAATGTGCATATTTTGGAGCTGTACTTCTCCAGTGAGGGGGCAATCTTACCTCTCTAAGAGGGATTGCAGATTAAGTTTCTTTGAGTTTGAAAAGGGGAATTTATCCCCCTTCCTGAAACCTGGGATCATCTTTGCTCAGCATAAGCTGGAAGCTATGGTAGGAGTGATGTATGTTCCCACCTAATAGAAGAGCTTGGTTGTTGACAGTACCAGGCTACAAGTGAGAACTTTAAGGAATTAAAAAAAAGAAAAGAAAACAAAAAGCCAACAAAACCAACAGATTGTTAATGTAGGTTTTCCTGAAAACCCTGTTACAAGACTATCGAACTGTTTGTGTAGCTATTGTGAGGACTATAGGCTAGACAGGCTCCCATGAATACAGCTTAGATGCTATTTCACAGCCTAAAGTTTAACCAGAACAAACTCTTGTGTTTTGTGGTTTGTGTTTTGGGGTTTTTTCCCCTCCTCCTGTTTATATTCCCTTGATATTTCATCCATTGAGTACTGGTATGGCAAAGTTTCTTGTTAATTGAAGTTTTATGTTCTGTTCCTGGTTGCTCTGTGCTGGTTTTGTCCCCAGCCTGCTTTCCAATATCTTGTAAAGGCTTTTATCCTCACCCTTCTGCCTGAGTCCATACTAGATAGGATTTCCTCCTAGAGCCTGTCAAAGCACCTTGTCTTGGGCAGAACAAGGTGCATCTTCTTGTACTCTTCTGCCTTGAAGAGGCTGAACACATTCAGCTCCAACTAGCTTTGCTAACAACTCGGCTCTCTCCCATAGCCAGGCACTATTGCTGTTTTCCTACTGAGAGGATGAACCACAGGCTGGGAGGAGGAAGAGAAAGGAGGAGATGTGGGGATCAGTGGGGATGCTGTTGTCCTATCTGCCTAACTTGTGCAGTGAGGGCAGGAGTAGCCCATCAACCCAGGTGGGTTAATTTGAACTGTCAAAACTCCAGAAATCCTGGGGTCGTGGTTGAAAATGTTTTCTCTGCAGAGTACAGCTAGTGCTTCCTGTATGTGGCATTTGTCTTACAGCCAGGTCAGATCCCAGTGCTAGGCTCCTCTGCTGAATTTGGGAAGACTATGAGCAGGAGAAGAGAGGTCATCATTGCTGGTAAAGTTTGCAGGCGTTGGCCCATGATGTCTTGTATAATTTAAAACCTGATGATTCTAGACACTAACATGAATTTTTAAAAAGTAGCTGGAGATGTGTGGTTTCTCCTTTATCCCCCTCCCCACAGACCAGGTGCTCTGTATTTTCTGAACACAAGGTGGTTTCTGAACGTTAAGAAGGAAGTAAACTGTTAGCAGCTGAGGACACAATAGTGCACCTCCCCCCTGCCAAAAAA
>NW_010549250.1:0-8443 GCF_000687285.1 Phaethon lepturus | reverse complement strand
GGGGGGGGGGGGGGGGGGAGGGCGACACACCACAGAGAAAAAAACACCATAAGTAACTTTTGAAAATCCTGGTCATCGTGTGGAGTTCCTAGAATGTCCTTACTTATTAAATGAAATGGGAATAGCTTGTGATTTTCTGACTCTGAGATGTGACTGTTTTGAGAGAAGGGCAAGGAAGGGTTCCCTCCTTGCAACAAGAAAAAATGTTTTAATTACTTAGAGCAAGAGCATATTCTGAAAAGTGAAAATTTTAGACTTAATGTGCATGGAACAAAAGGCCGTTGTGAGCTATGTACGAGTTGCTGAGAGTTTGTATTCTGCCCTTTTTTTTCTGTGGGAGTTATTTCCTGTTGTTGACTAGAGTTCTTTATTTAGAACCACCTAGCTACTGAATGATGGCTCGCTTGCTTGCAAGAAGAAAAAGTGTGATTAAAACTTGCTAGGGCTTATTTCAACATCTCCGCACTTCCAATTATTTAAGGGGAATCTTTGCTAAATGAAAGAAAAAAGTTCAAAACGACAAATGCATTACCGTCTCATGATTTCGCCCACGTCAGCCATGACAGCTAGCAAAAATATGTTGGGAGTCTGAGGTCTTTCACCTGAACATCTCATGGAAGACAGCGTTTCTCTAACAGAGGTGGTTTGTTTTAGGTTGTTCTCTTTAAAAATGAAAACAAACCCATTGAATGCCAGGTCTCCCTTCTTGCCGGTAAGAGTAATGTACCAGTGTTCTTTGGGGGGGCAGCTCTTTCTACGAACCCCACAACTAGACTAGGAGTGGGCACTTGCACTTCCCTAGCTGCTCAGATGAGAAAGAATTTCCTCTGAAGAGTGATGCCAGCAAAAAGAGGTTTCTGTCTGCTGACCTGCATGGGAATAGTATTTGGGTATGTGTGTGGAGTCAAATTATCAGCACTTTGACATCTGATTAACTTCTTTTGCTTTTATAGCTGAGCATCCAGTTAAGAGTGGAGGAAATTTAGCAGAAGAGAAGGTTGGATAGGAAAAAAAAAGAAAAGATTTAACCTGAAGGTTAACATTACTGGACAATAGGTGTAGGTAAGCAAGCAAAGTAACCAGGGTTTATTAGGACTTTTTTGCTTATCAGGAATCACAGTAGGAATGTCCCCTGGATGTGGATGATTAGAAATGCCCTGCAGTGGGCAGTCATCCCTCCTTGACTTGGCTGGCCCCTGGCTGTGAGCCTCTCCCAGAGGGTGCCTGTCTCTGCCCAGCTCTTGCAAATAGGCTGGTGCCTTTCTGTGAAGTACCGGGCTGCTGGCTGCTCTTGCGGGCAGGTTGTGGAACAAGAGTTACAGCTCAAGACAGCCATTCACATTTTTCCTATTACGAATAAAACTGATAGAAGTTAGTTTGTAAAGCTGGATCTCTGCAGGCAAATGGAGCTCTCGGTAAAAGAAAGAGGGGTTTGGGAGACTTCTGCCCATCCCTTTGTGTTGGGAAGGTCTGTGGTTGGGAGAAGAAGCAAGGAGGGCCTCAGTGATATTCCTCGTGGTATTTTCTCCTGCTACTGCTGTCCAGAGGTCAAGCCAGAGAACACCCTGGACTTGGTAGCAGCACTGTTGATGGGGATGCAGTTCTTCCCCCTTGTTTCTTGGGTCTACTCATTTCCCTTGGCCTGTTCCCCCCTGTACTCCCATCATGTCTCCACTTTGCTCCTCCATCAAGGCTGAAATTTGAAAAAGGGAAAATTATTACTGTTTGAGAGAGCTGCTTATGGCTGTCTCAGAAAGCCACTGCTGGCTTTAGGGAGCAGTATGCCACATGCAGCATCTCTTTCTCTAGCTCTGTGCCATCCTGCTGACAACATTTTTTTTTCCCTGCCCCTGCAAATTCTGACACATGCTGTGGTACAAGAGAGATGGGGGTGACCAGGCAGGAGAGTCTTCCAGACTCCCTGCCACATTTCAAGGACATTAGCACCTTAAAGCCACTGTGGGAGGAAGAAAGAGAGTGTAAGAGGTGTGAAAGGAAGGGAAAGATGGACCGTGATGATAAATGGTGGATTCTCAGCTTTATTCTTTGTCCTGGTGGTACATCCTAAATACTGGGTGGGTTTGCAGTGATTTAGTGTTTCATTTTTGCTTGGGAATACTGATTAGGTGTAAACCTCTTTTAGCCTTTGGCTAATAGTCACTATAAATGAACAGCTTCCTTTAAAGAGAGAGCATAAAAAAGGTTAGTTCTCCAGCTAAATTAATTTGTGCAGTTCCCTTTTTCTTCAGAAGGCTAAGATGCCTTTCTGACCGTTACAGGGGTGGTTTTAGGTAGAGTGAAGAAATACATACTTCACCCACAGTCTGTTTACCTGCTTATATAGTATGAGCTTTTGCTGACTCTTAGCTGTGCTCACATGAGGGAATGTAGAGAGGCAAAATGAATCATTACCACAAGCATAGTCAGTAAAAGCATCAAATGTACTCATTCCCTCTTTTTTTTTTTATCTCTTCTTTGCACATAATTAAGAAATCACACACTTTGTGAAGGGTTAAAATGGAAAGACTTATGCATTCACTGCATTGCCTCAATGAGTTCAGTTCTATATGATCTTCATTTATTTGTAGTGGAACAGAACGGCAGTGGGAGTTTATGCTACATTTGATGTTCTTGTGCTAGGTTTTTTGCCAGCTCCATTTTTTTTTTTTCCTTCTTCTAAATTTGGCCCTGCAGATTCAACTTCTGTTTTATTGGGGTTTGTTTGTTTGGCTTTTTTAAGAAGTTGTGTAGGTCACTCACCGTTTACTTAAAATTAGACCCTCAGAAACCTCTGTCTGTATGACAGAAGTACAGATAAACAGTCTGTAAAGAATTTTGCACCTGGGATGATCAGGGGAAACATTTATCATTGCGAATTTGAATTACCTTGAAAATGCCTCTATCTTACTTTGTAAGCATTGCATGAATCTGGTGGCTCTAAGATGCTGCAGAACTAGTTTCAAACAAAATGCCCAAGCCCCCAAAATGGTGTAGGAGCTTGAATATGCTCTACAGGCTGTATTCTAGACAGCAGAAGCAGCTAGAGGTGGCTTAATTCATTTGGATGTCAATGTATGAACTCATGTTTTCATGTAAATAAGGATTGAAATAGTTTCTTTTTGGCACCCCCCACACCACCCCCCTGGTAATGCATGAACACATTAAAACACAAGTGACATGGTTTTAAGTGCTATATAACATACTGCAATGCTATATAACACCCTACATCAACACCGTAGCCACGACACCATTTTGGTTTTGCCCTTCCAGCCTCAAACACATTGCTACTGTTGTACAGTGGTTTAATGTGACAAATCTGAGCAGGAACATCCACTTCTAGAAGCCTTTAGTCACCCCGCTGGTGGCCCCATTTGTTCTATCAAGCCTTTGGCATTTCAGCAGGGTTGAGCAGTGCTAAACATATTCCAACTTGCCTATGCAGCCAGGCCTCTTCCAGGTTTCAAGTGTGTTTAAGAAGAGCGTGAGGGGCATCTGCACTCCAGAAATGTATGGCTTCACGTAGAGCTCTGTTGGAGTTGCTTTGCTTTAGAAAAGGGCTGTAGTATGTGTAGCACAGGCGGTAAGCCAGCTCAGTAGAGCTGCTCTCCGTTGGTGAACTGGGAGCAGGTAGTCCATCAGCATAAGGGAAATGGTAATGACCTTCGTATTGAAGCGTGTGTGTGGCTCACATGTTTGACAGCCCCACGTTGTTAAGATTTTCAGGCTCATGTTGGGTTTGTGCTCAAGACTAGTGGGTGGCCGAAGTCTTCTGGCTTGATTGCAGCAACATCTGTTTACACCAGTGGTTAATTAGGCCTGAAGACTGGCCATCTCTCTATTTTTCCCCACCGTTTCTGTGGTTTTCTTTATTAAAAGTATTCCCTCCTCAGTTGTAAAACAGAGCCTTTGGTTTTATCTGTAGATTTTTTTTTTTCCTTCTTAATCCACTGGCCCCAGTATGAGATGAATATCAGAATATATATGTAGTCTCTCTTCAAAAAAGTAACTAAGTGTTCCAGAAAAGAATGGCTTGTGCTTTTGATAGAGACAGCAGAGTGAGCACTGAAAGCAAAAGAAAAGCAGCCTAAAATTGTTTAAAACTCAGCTCAGTGCAAAGTACAGTCCACTGTGTCTTGACAAGCAAGAGTGTGAAGGGGAGACTGTTTTAGGAGCCTCTGTGCCGTACAGATGGCATCTGTGTGAACAGTCTGGCCTGAGTCAAAAATAAAGCACATCTTGCAGGTGATACAGCCTGAGTGGGGTTTGGGGAAGAACACGGATGTTTATGAAAAGGCAAAAAGATGTGAGAAGATACACAGCAATGGTAGGCAGCCCGAACCTCTGTCAGAGGACAGAGTGTTTCAGCTGGAGTGAGGATGATGCACACCAGCAGTCTCCAGAGGACTGGGAGTGCACAGGGAATTACAGAGGGAGGGAGTCATCTCTGTGCATGAGGAATGCAGCAAAACCTCCTCTGACTAAGCCAGCTAATGCACACTGCGTTTTTTTCTTTCCTGATAATCCTGTTCCATAATATTTCCTTAATAATTTAATATGTGAAGAGTAGCCCTTTTGAAAAGCATCTAAATCATCAAGTCTTACTGTCAGATGAAACTTTGCCACCCTTGTCCTTGACAGGCACCAGGGATTTTTAACTGGTATGACTATTTGAGTGCTATCTTGGAGTTACAGGTTTTTTTCTTAATTACTTAATGAATTTACCATGTGGCACAACCCTTGGTACTGCCAAGCAACAGCTTTCTATTGCTAGACTGTATGGGCCTGATCCTGCATTACTGAAGCCAAAAGCAGTATTTGGGAACAGACGTTGGCATCGAAATCTGTAGGAAGGCTTAGAATAACTATACAAAAGGGGGTAGTTGCACTCAGAATATTGATTCATGAGCTCCATGGTTTTTTGCATCTCTCTTCATTTTACCCAAGTAAGATCAACTGCCCAACTGGACATATAATATATGATGCTGCATTAGAACTAAGGCTGCATTTGGTCATACTCATTAATTAAACTGATTTCTCCTGTAGTGTTTTTTTTTTTTTTCCTAGAGAACTAACGGAGAATTATAATTAAGCATATTATGCATTCTAGGGAACGGTGTTTCTCCTACTGCCACAAAAACATTAAAGGAGAGAAACATGAACTAAAGCAGAAAATGAAGGAAAAAAGAGCTAAAATTGGAATGAGAACCAGGGGAAACATTCCTTCTTTTTTTTTAACTGATTACTCTGCGCCTTGGGACATGTGGGGCAGCCTTGTTACAGTGGAAGATTTGCACCAGCAAAAAAGCAATTTGAAATCTCAAGGAAAGCAGCCCAGCTCACAGGTGCAGCTCCCTCCCTGCTAATGTACAGATGCAGACTACAGCAATGCAGCACCCCAATTTTTTCTGAGGAGCTTGTTTTTATTTGTGGCTGAGCCTCTCATGAGAAGGGCCCCACTCTGGAAGGTCAGTGTTGACCCTGGAGCTGGCCTGAACAGGGATGGCATGAGGTCTTAGCAGTGTTTAATCACACCTTTTCTTGTAGTGTGCTTGCGTCTTACCCATGAGACTGATGTTGCTTGGTGGGGAGTGCTGGTCTAGTGGAATCAACATCCTTGGCTGTAGACAGGCCCTTCGTTTAGCTTTTCCCAAGTTATTGGTGCTGATGGGGTCTTTATTTGCAAAAAGCTGTCTGCTCTGTGGGCAGTATTAGGTATTTGCTTGTCAGCTCCTGCATGCGCTGAAGCAAAAACATTCAGGGAGAAAACGAAGATGTGTTGTACAATTACCTGATGAAATCTCACAGTATTGCCGTGTACTGCAATTAGAAAGAAAAAGGCCAAGGATGCAATTAGAAACGTAGGAAGCAGTTCACTGCCTCTTTTTTTGAAAAAGATGAGGGATGCCGATGTTCCACCACACCAAACATTGCTGCTCTTTCCTAATTAGCACACATGTTGATAGGCAGAGATTATCTGGCAGTCTGTAGTATTTCTAATGAATTGCCCTATGAAGTCCGGTGTCTGTTTTCTCCCCTCCCAATCTTTCCAATCTTTGATTTGTTTGTTAATTTATTTATCTTTAACACAGGAGGGTTTTTGAGTGATCTACAGGAGACCTGGCCTCATTCAGGCAAGCTTTGACCATCCTTGCTCAAAGACAAGGCTGCGCTTAGACTATGCCTGTGGCGCACATCAGGTCAGTACCACTGTAGAAAAATGCAGTTTGGTTCCTTCTCTTTTCGCGCATCATCTTCACATGTGAGCAGTTCAAGGGCCTGCATCAAGGCTACGACTGCACAATTACATCTGTGCCAGTGCTTCTTGGGAAGAACTTGCGTGCACCGTTCCAAAATGGGATGCGTTTTGAGTTGGTCCTCCTTGCAGACACACAGACTTTTCCCTCTGCTCCTGCAAGCTCTGGAAGCCTCTGCCGACGCACTTCCTTGTACAGCATTTTGTGGCTCAGTTGCAGGCTGTTTCTCCATGCTTACTAACATGTTCGGGCAAACTCCATTTGGGCCTTGCAGACACCTTCTGGTCAGATTGCTCTGGAGCTGCAGAGCAGAGTTTCTGGGCCAGAAAGGTCTCATTAAATCAAGTGCAAGACAGCGTGAGGAACAGTCGGTGGTAGGATTATTCACCTTGTGTAGCTTAACCTTGTCCCGCCACGATGGAGCCTCAGTTGTGTGCGATGCGTAGGAAGGAGCTCTACTCGTATCTATTTGTATTGTGACCTATGCTCAGTTGAGAGTGCTCCTAAGTGTGGATGCAGGTTGTACTAGTTGTGTTTAGAGGAACAATCTGAGTTACAGCGTGACTATAAGCTCCTGCCAAGAAAGGCACAGGGGAGTTACAGTAGGAAACAGAAGGGGCGGTGAGTTTTCTCTGATGCTAGTGCAGAATTGGAGCAACCTAACAAAGTCAGAAGCATTTAAAACTGCAATGATACAGGCTCAGGCCTTTTACTGCTGAGTATAACATGGTAAGATCAGGACCGTGGATATCGGACTGGAGCCCAGCTGCTTATTTAGCAAATGTTTGTGGTTATGCCTATGGTGCCGGTGATAGTGTGCACACACCCAGGCACAGGGACTGTAAACCTGCTGCGGACTTTGAGCTCTGGAAGGCACGCACTGCTCGGCTGGGTGCATCCACGGCGCAATTACGCAAGGCCAGATCCTGCTGTTTTACAAATCTGGTGTAAAGGAGGGCCGAATATGGCCCTGAAATTCAGCAGATCTGGCATGCAAAAAGCACCCCAGTCAAAAATGTACAAGTATTCCAAATATACTGTCTGGCTTCTGAGCAGGCTGAAGCCCACTGAACCGGTACCATTCCACTCAGGCCCTAAAGAAAATGAATCTTTTCCTTTTGTTTAGTGATTTTTACTATGACTTTTGTAAGTTTCAAGAAGAGACTTGTTTCCTCAATTAGAAGGACCAAATTTCAGCGCCTTGCTGCTGGAAAGTATCCAGCCAGGGGAAATTCTGGTTTTAATTTTTGCCAGCTCCCGAGCAATTGGCAAGTCACTCGTCAAAATTCAGCAAACGGTCCGTGAATTGCTTTGCAGATCTGCTTCAGGGCTACCTCTGTATCGCAGACAGAGGATGAGAGAGTTTTGGATCCCCTCAGAGGACTGGCTGAGAGCATGAGTGGAAGGGGAAAGGTGTGCCTAGGCCTCCAGAGCTGGCGAAGTCAAATGGCACTTTCTAGATCTGATGCCTTTTCCTCCCATATCAGTGACTTCAGCAGAGTATTATCTGAAATACCAGTCCTGGTGTTTAAACCTCCATTAGATGGGGTGTTTTTGATTATAATTTTAAGAATCCATAAAATCATCACTTAATCTCTTTCTGTTTTGGCAGATTCACTATTTTAATCGTGAGGGTTTTTTCCCTTTGTGGATTTTTGACAGATACAATTTCCAGGTTAAAGAAATCTTCCCGCTGAAAGTGTCCTTCTTTTCGGTTTTCTAGCTGAAAATGGAACTTAATTTCTAACAAGACCATCAGCTTGATTGATCGCAAATCATTACAGACTATTTTGAGCATAATACTTAAAACGAGTCATGATATTAACGACTAATAATCGCCTTTATGTTAGGTCTTAAAGCTTTATTGTCCCAAAGTACAACCGGTTAGTGGAACGTGAAAGCCCGGAATGATCGGAGATGCCGCTGGGGCTGCAGCCAAAACTGTGAGGTGTTTGAATCGCCTTTTACAGCGCCGGCTGGGCTTGCAGCCCCTTTCGAAACGCAGTCATTGAAGTAACTTAAAATAATCGTTGTCTTTCCAGATAGCGCCTGGTGCCGAGAGCTCTCCCACCCCCCCGCCATCCCCCAAGTCTTCGTGCGCTCGAACATCTCCGTTTGGCCTCATTTCATTTTTGTGCTTCGGTGGTATCCGCACAGCCCAAATTAGCAGCCAAGGCTCCCAGGAAGGG
>NW_010549249.1:3845-4498 GCF_000687285.1 Phaethon lepturus | reverse complement strand
GCGCTGGGGGCCATGTCCCAGTCGCTGCTCTGGCCCTAAACATGCTTTTAATTAATACTTTGCTGTGGGTGGGAATAGCTGACTCCTGGACTGAGCGTGCGGCTGCAGGACGGGGTGAGGGCACCCCAGCGCGGGTGGGAACTGGGCCTGGACTCTTCTTTAAGGGCTGCTTTCCCACAGCTGCTGGAGCTCGGCATGTCCCATGGGGTCTCCCCTGCCCAGGGAGCACTCAGACTTTCTTGCACAGAGCAGTGTCCCTGATCAAGGATCCAGCGACAACGAGCACCTCGTGCTTGGCGGGGAGACATCAAAGGTGCGAGGTGATGCTCTGCCCCTGGTTCCCTGCCCGCTCCGGGGCAGCGAAGGTCTTCCTCGGTCTCTGTAATAAGGTACCGGTCTCAGGTGGTGCCTTTGGGTTCTGGTATTAGAAACACAAGCTCATACAACCTGCCCGACCCTTTTAATCTGGTTGAACCATCTCTCACGCATTTCCATGAGCTAATACTGCATGAAAAGCCCTATCTCTAAATTAATTTCTTTCCAGGCGTCCATCTCCAGTGGTTTTGGGGCCGCGGAGCTGTGCTCTGGGGCTGCTGTGTTCCTCTCATCTGCTGCTCCTCTCCGCCTTGCCAGATTGCTTTGGTGGCAGCGGC
>NW_010549249.1:280-3814 GCF_000687285.1 Phaethon lepturus | reverse complement strand
CTTTCCCTAGCAGATGGGTCTTTTGACTAGTCCAGACCTTTCTACAAAGAATTAATTGTTAATGCCATGGGGCCTCTTATCTTTTCTTTTAATAAAAGGAAGGGCCTGCAGCACCCTGGGCAGTGGGGGTTCGGTTACTGCAATGATGGGGTGACAGGATGGGTGCAACCCTGATGGGAAAGGAGGTCTGGTCTCCCAGGTAAATTATTAATGTCACCTTTAAAATTGCCCTGTGAAAACTCATTTTAAGCGTTAACAAATGATGAGTAGGTAATTGTAACGTCGGACCGTGAGTGGCATGTGTTAGGCAGGGCCCGGCAGCTGGGAGTGCTGTAGGTGCTTGCAAGCAATCTGCTCAACTCCAGCAGGGAGGGTGAATTGTTTATTAACCCATTGGTGATCGTTCCTAATCCTGCAGTTAAATATATCTGCTACGCTTGTGTGTGCGTATTCGTACAGAGTTTAACATGGTTTTATCCATCGTGCTAGGCACCTAAATGACGCGAGCAGCGAGGAGACAGCAGCTCTCAGACTAAATGCATCAAGGCAGAGCGTCTTCAGTGGTCCTCAGAGCCACCTGGGAAATACCATGTGCCTGGACCGAGCAGTAGGAAAGTAGAGTAGGGACCCTTTCTGTGAACGCTGGAGGTGTGAAGGGTTTTTGGGAAGGAATGTGCTTAATTCTTCATTTTTTATATAGAAGTCAATCTTTAAAATGCGTGTAGCGGGGCAGAGGGGTTGGGGTTGCTTCCAGTCACTCTAGCTATCTTTTCTGTCTCAGGTTTCTTGGTGTCCCTGTTATTCCTAGGAAATGGCAGATAAAAGACTGACGTTTCTTTTTAGTGGTCTTCTCGTAGCTATACATCTTCTTTTACCAAGTGTTTTTCTTTTTCCTCTAGCTTGCAGCACGTCACACGTGTGGGACACCAGATCGGGCATTAAGAGTCTGGAAGGTTCTACCTCCTGTTAGATCCCACTGCATTCATCCAGCCCTGGCACCCAGGGACACCTTCTTGTCTGTCCTGCCTTTGCTGGTGGCTGCTGGCCTGTCCTTAGCTCTCCCTTCTGCTGTCAGCGTCCCTGCCTGGTGCAGACCCCCGCGGTTTGCTGCGGTGTGCGGTGCCCTGTCCCCGAGGCCGTGGGCTTGTGTGCTACGCGCTGTAAAAGAACTGCCTGTGGCTTTCTTCAGCTGAGTTTCTTGCTCAAGCATTTACCTTCACCCTAGATGTTGTGTAGTACTGACTGCAGGTTTCAGCTCATTTAACGGTAGGTCCGTGCAGGCCCTCTCTAGGAAGGGTTTGGGTTTCACGAGGCTGCGGAGCTGCCTCTGCAGACGGTTGTGTTCGCAGCGTGCTCCGTGTTGCTCCCAGCCCGCTCCTGGCTGCCTGCTCCTGCCTGGCCAGCGGATGCATTCCCGCAGTTGTCTGAGGCACGTCAAGGTATGAAGCGTTATCCATTTCCTGATGTCTGCTCTTAAATCTGCTGGAATTTCTGCGCATCTCCATTAAATACAATCCCGTTGTGGGGCACAACTCATCTCTGGCCTGACAGCACAGGTAACGCTTCTCGACACCGCTCTGTTGAACTTGGCTAACCCCGGGGCAGGAGCTGCTTT
Organism: Phaethon lepturus; assembly: GCF_000687285.1. NCBI lineage: Eukaryota > Metazoa > Chordata > Aves > Phaethontiformes > Phaethontidae > Phaethon > Phaethon lepturus. The sequence goes on along the minus strand of NW_010549249.1, from coordinate 2,199 downwards.
GCTGCCTGCCTTCCCGCTTCATGCTGGATGACTTGGAGCCTCCCGGCAGAGCCATTCCCATGCTGCTGGGGTGAGGGAGGACGTTTCTCATGCAAGTCAGGGCGCTTCCAAGGTCCAGCATACCATAATGCTGAGTAGGAGCGAGTACGTAGTTAGGGAAGTATGTCTGGGTCAACACATGTCTTCTGTTGCCTTAATGATCTCAGAAGCACAATATCTATGTCCTGTTGGCTTCTCCATGCGGTACTTGCAGCTGTAACTAATGGACAGCATAATTTGTTAGAGAGCAGCGATGCCTCCTGCTGCGAGCGCTGTAGTCGGGCTCAGGGCTCTGCGGCCAGACCCTGGCATCGTACGGGCAGTAGGCTGGGTGCTGAGGGGCAGCAAGTCCCATTTCAGGGACAGTCTGATACCTGAGAAAACTTAAGTGAAATGTTTTGCTCTGCCCCAGATTTTCCATAAATCCTTGGGAAAAGGCCATTGTGTCTCTGTTACCCTTTGATTTTTGGGTAAAGCTCTGCTGTTCGCATCTCTGCACTCCGTAGGCGAAGGGGGAAGCTGTTCTGCCCGGACTACTAGTGCTTGATGGCTGCTCTGAACAACTGATGAAGACACCGTCCTTTACATACATGCTTAACCAATGTCCATGGACAACGTCCTCTTTACGCTGAGTTTCTTGGGCTATGCCTGCTGCATCCTCCCGAGGGCTTTTGTTTGCAGGGGCAACTTCCTTCCTAAACACCTACACTGAAAATTAAGTTCCCTATGATCGTCTCTGAGTGGGATACGGCACCTCCACAGCCTCTCCCCAACGCTTCGGGCTGCTGCTGTTATGTTTATTTGCCCTGTGCTAGCACTGGGTACCGCGTCCCCGGCACAGGGAAGCCGTGAGCCCTTGCTGCTGGCTGGAGCTGCTGTTTGCGTGGCAGGTGAAGTGAAATAGCCCTTCAGTGTAACGTTCCAAAGAGCGAAGGGATGCCAACGCCAAGAGTGTTGTTAGAGATTTATAAATAGCTATTTATAAATAGATGTTTATAATCTCTGCTAGAGATTTATAAATAGCTCTGTTTTGTGGCTCAGGAGAGAATGGGTGTGATTTTACAGGTGAATATACTGCATTAGTTTTGCAAGCAATAATCATGCAATAAACCTGAAAGCGCATTTTTCCATAGAATCATAGAACCGCCCAGGTTGGGAGGGACCTTGAAAGATCCCCTGGTCCAGCCTTCCATGGGAAAGGGAGCCTGGATGAGATTATCTAGCACCATGTCCAATCACACCTTGAAAACCTCCAGCGACGGGGACTCTACCATGTCCCTGGGGAGGTTGTTCCAGTGGTGGATTGTTCTCACTGTAAAAAATGTCTTGTATGAAAATGAAGATTTTTTTTTTTTCCCTTGGCCTGGTCCATGTCCATGTGAAGTTGGTGCTACATAAACAGGTCTGTATTAATTTTGTGATTATGTTATTGCCAGATACCTTATAAACTAAAGCAGTTGTTCTTGGAGCAAATTCTGGTTTCCAGTGAAGCCAATTTGGGGAGTGATAAGCGTGATTCTCTGGATTCTGCAGGATTTGTGAGGGAGCCTGCCGTTAGCTCTGCAACATCTCCAGGTTGCAGCTTCGACCACGAACTGTCGGGAGGGTTGTGGCTTGAGGCTGTGGAAATAAAGGTTTATTTGCATTTCACTCCTGGCTGTCTGATCTAGACAACCGAGTTTGACCTCTGGTGCACTGGGGCAGAGAAATACTCATATTTTGGTTCTTTCATTGTCCGGAATGTTGATTCTTCACCATCCTGTTGGGTTTGGAGAAGTGGGCTCAAGGCACAGAAGGCTGGGCACACCCTGGTGTGGCTACTAATGAAGGTATTGGTCCATGCGTTCAGAAATGCCTCTCTCCCTGACTCCCCCCATGCT
>NW_010549249.1:0-209 GCF_000687285.1 Phaethon lepturus | reverse complement strand
CCTCCTTGCTGGCAGCCCACCCTCTGCCGGCTGGCGCTGCTTGCCTGCATGTCGTGCGCGCTCCTTTCCTTCCCGGTGAGGGCAGGGCATGGTTTTTTTATTAGTTTCAGATGCTTTTTCTTTCCAGGGCTGCGTACTTCAAGTTCTTGGTCATGGTGCTGGAGCAGGGGCTTTGGTGATGTAGGCAAGACCTTGCTGATGGGAGGGGG
>NW_010549248.1:282-2462 GCF_000687285.1 Phaethon lepturus | reverse complement strand
GGGGCAGAGGCCTCCCCCGCTCCCTCCCTCCCTCCTCCGTCCCTCCCTCCCCGCTCTTTCTATCTCTCGGAGAGAAAAATCAATTCTCCTCAAACCTTTTACTGCCTCTGAGATCAATTCCCCCCCCGCTTTCCCCAATATAGATAAATAGGGGGTCACTGTCTCAGCGCTTCGTTTGCAGAACACCACATCTCCCGTGGCTGGTTTTGGGGATGATGGGTGCCTGCCAGGCTCTGGGCATTGGTGCCGGGGCGGCACATCCTGGAGTTGGCTCTTCCCAAATTTCTCGGTTCTGAGTCCAGTCTGTGCCTGGCTGGGGGTGGTGGGCTGCGGGCACAGGGCAGTTCGGGGACGAGAGATGCTGCAGGGTGACGCTGGCAGGAGGGAGTGTGGGGAGGGGATGCCTGCATGAGCATAGAGCCTGACTCGCCCAGCAGCACCAAATCAGTTGGCCCCAGCAAATTTTGGGATGCCCTTTCCATTGCTCAACGCAGCTACTGCCAGCACTGCCCACTCGCTGTCCCCACCCTCCGTGCACTTGACCTCAGCAGCGCCTGTGATGGGAGGGATGCGGGATCAGGGCATCGCAGAGACAGAGAGGCAGCAGTTCGCTCTAGCCCAGAGTGTGATTTAAGCTCACTTTAGCTTGCGCATGTGCCCACAGCCTCCTTCTGCCGTTCAAAGCATCCTCCTGCAAAGCCACCTGCTCCAGAGCCATGTTGCTGCCCTCGCTGGGGCTGGCTGGTGGCCGAGCATCCTTGGGTAGCGATGTGCAAGACGGGGTGGACCACAGTCCTGAGGAGCCAAGCGGCCCTTGGGCAGAGATCAAGGAGGAGAAATAAGGCATCAATGGACTCATTCCCATAATAAGGCTACAGACTTGGAAGCTGTGTGGGCTGTGCTCTAATTACGTGGCCAAATTGCGGTTATGGCACTAGGGGCTGATGCTGGGCAAGAGGTGGTGGTGGTGGTGAGATGGGACAGTCCTGGCTGGCTTTTCAGTGCCGTGAGGAAATCTTGGGTGTTTGGCGTAGCACAGCCCTTTTGAGGTGCAAACAGGTAGCCACCATCCCTGTCGGGGCTTGCCCCGGAGAGGGGAGCTGGCTCTGGGGACAGCAGCTGCAGGGCCGGGGAGAAGGATGTCCTGTCCCCATCCTCCCCTTTCCCTGGGGATGGATGGGCTTTGGGGCTCGGGTTCCCAGGGCGGAGGCAGGGAGGGAAGGTGACAGGTCTATTTATAGGCAGCCCATCGACCCGGTGATTTGCATAGCTCCTTCGGAAGTCGATCGATGCCTCCATTAAAAAACTGAGACCAAATCAATACGCCCTCTCGACTCGTGCAAAGGTGAAAGGCATTAAAAGGATGGCTGTACCCTTCACGCCTCCCCTGCCAGCTGCAAAGTCACTGCTCCTCCTGCAGCCCTGGCCCGGCAGAGAGACATGGAGTGTGTCCCCTGGGCTGGGGACAGCTGGCAGCACACTGTGCACTTCCAGAGGGTGCCTGCCTGCTTCTTGCCTGCTTCCTGCCTGCAGGCTCGCTCAGGCGTGCCTTGATTTGCAGGGTATCTGGCTTGTTCTCCACCAGCCAGTGCGTGCCCTGCCCGCTGCCCTGCCTCCCTTCTGGGACGTCCCTGCAGCACCTGCACCGCTGAGCCCCGTGGAGCCGGGCAAGGCAGAACTACTCCCCTTCCAGCATGGCTCAGGGTGGCAAAGGGACATGACCAAGGTTATGCAGGGACACAGTGGCAGGGTAGGGGGGGCCAAGGATGGCTCTTAACCTCGTGCCCTGATTTTATGGCGCTCTCTGGCCCAGTTGCTTCTGTGCCCAGCATCGGGCATTGCTGGGGTCTCCATCCCTGTGCCTGCCCCATCCTGGAGCCCTCTGACCTCCCTCTCTCTTTCCTCCTGCTGCTCTCTCCAGCCAAGCTCATCGTGGAGACGGACACCTTCGGGAGCCGCGTGCGCATCAAGGGCGCAGCCACAGGCTTCTACATCTGCATGAACAAGAAGGGGAAGCTGATCGGCAAGGTAGGGTGCTGGGATCAAGGCCATGGGAGGGACAGAGGTGCGCTATGGGTGCTGTGCGTCTTGCTGGGAGAGGAGCTCTTACCCAATACGGAGCCCATCCGTGGGGATGGGGAGGCGGGATGGGGGTCCCGGGGGCTCAGCCAGCACACCCC
>NW_010549248.1:0-251 GCF_000687285.1 Phaethon lepturus | reverse complement strand
ATGACCCATCCTGCAGCCCGGGTGGCAGGAGGCAAGGGGGCATGCGAGTGAGGGGGTGGGTGCCGTGTGGGGCGCATTCCTTGTATCTCCCCAGACAAATAGGCAGATTGCTGGGCTATTCTCCCCGATTACATGGTACAAGTGCCAGGAATGTTAAGATGCTCCGTTGGGGCTGGCCCCAAGGCCAGGCCCTGCTGCGCACCGGTTAGTCACGCTCCCTCCGAGCCTCGATGCACCCTCCCTGGGCGCGG
>NW_010549247.1:0-5940 GCF_000687285.1 Phaethon lepturus | reverse complement strand
GGAGATGGTGAAAGTCCCGAGGGGGGTCTTTGCTTGGCGTGAGCCTGACGTTGCCCTGTGTCCGTGTGTACAGAGGGAATGCAAAATGTCGTGTAAACGCGAAAGCGCCTGTACGTTCACTCCATCCCGCTTCACGTGATGACACGCGAACCAGAGGAGGCGAGGAGAGCGGCCTGCTTTGCAGAAGGCCGGCTCCTCTCAAAATGCTTTCATTCTTTCCAAAGAAAGCCACAAATAACTTCAGGTTAAATAAATATTTGGAGATAAATATTTTGCTTCATTTTTTGAGATTTCCTTCATTGGGAAAAAAACCAACGCAAAACAGCATTTAAAAAAAACCCCACTTTGATATAGCATTTTTCATTCTCTTTTGTTGGTGTTAGGGAGGAGGGCAAAAGAGAAGCACAAAGGAGTAAATGATTTCCTGAGATGATCTGCAAACCTGACAGCAAAACTAAATATATAACTCAGACCACCGTCTATGTGGAAGTCCGTTGTCCACAATATATAGCATGTAACGCTAATTAAACACAGCTCCCAAGCTGTTTTAAATGAAGATATAATTGTTTTTGTAGTAACAAGTGCCTCATATCTGATAGGTAAAACTACCTCTGCGGTTGGTGGGGGTAGATATCTCAGATTAATTATCAGCTAACTCAGAGATTAATGTGGGACAGTGTCCACATCAGTCTTAAAAATGTGTGACTACTTTACATTAATTGGCAGTCAATTAAACTGTGGTAAAAAGTGCCCAGAGTGGACACACTCAGAGGAAAAGAATTCACTCTGTGTGCTGTATATGTTAATTTAAAATCACTCTAACAGTCGTTTCAAAGCTAAATCTTTCCTAGTGTGACTGGGGATTAATCTTCATTCATATTCCAAGGGGGATAAGTACATTGCTGTTAAACAAAGCCATTTTTCAGTTTTCCAAGTTGGGAAAAAAAAAAGAAAAAAAGAGTTATGACCTTTCTGTCAGAATATGTATCACAATTTTAGTTTTCAAGTGACCACTCTTTGAAGGTCTCCTCTGGAGACTCCCCACCAGACCTTGCGACGTAACTGGAAAACCCTATTCAGGATGGGGATTTCCTCTCTCCCACATCTCACCTGTGGAAGGCGGGTGGGTTACCCAAGGTTAGAGAGGAAACTCTCTTCTCTTCGATGAGACTGCTCCTGAGCACCGAGATTTGGGTTTTCTCATCTTGCTCGGAAAATTGAAAAGCTCAGCAGATAAAAAGTGTGAAGTAAGAATTAACAGCCAAAGAGGGAACTGTATATATTTTATTGCAAGAACTTCCGTTGGGGCATTAACGTTACTTGCTTCACTGCGAATTGTTATTATGTACAATATATGGATTTCTTTCAGACCCCTTTTTTCATCCTTTACCTCAAAAGAGGAGAAGCATTAACAATGCTCTCAGCTGTTAGAGAATCACTTTGTGGTCTCTGAAATTAATGTAAATTGAAATCAGAGCTTCAGGTGCTGAGGTGAAGTTCTGACGTTTTCTATGATGTGAAGCAAAGAAAGAGCTGAAAAAGCACAGAGATACTCATCAAAACAGTCCATTTTAGCTGCACGGCTTTTTCTATTTTCAAAAGGTGGCAGAGGTGAGATTATCACAGCAGTTAAGAGAAGAAACTGAAGTTTCGATGAGGGGGCACATCTAGGTAAATCAAACCCGGCTGTGAGATGTAAGTGAATAAAGGTGACAGAGGTGGAGATGGGAGGGGGCTCCCCTTCCCCTTCCCGCCCCCAAATCCCCATCGCCTGCTTTGACAGGCAGTCCTGGCTAAGGGTCCCGGTGGAGTAGTACCTGGGCACCATGCTAGTATTTTGTGGCAGCTGATATTCTCCATTCTGCGGGAGAAGTCCCGATTCCATTGATATTTACGGATGTTTTCCACACTGGAGAGTGCTGAGGTGGCTGGGGCTTGTCCCTCAATATAGAGCAAAGAGGTTAATATGTAAGAGTGAGAGGCTTCTCCAGAAGCAATGTGGGCACCCTCCATCTCCCTTAGATACTTCTGTCTTTAAATTAATGCTAATAGTTTCGTTCTGGTCCAGAGTTGCCTGTCTCACCTCCATGGACCAGCTGCTGGTGGTCCTTGAAAACCCTCTGGTAGCATGGCACTAGCTGCGCTCCTTCCTCCAGATGCTCACTGCATCCAAACAAACAAAAAATAGAGATTAAAAGGTCACTTTTCCACATGGACAACTGCTGCTCTTGTCAGGAGGGTCTTCCATTGACTCAGATAAGGGGAAGAGAGAGAGGGGACAAAGTATAAAGGTCTGGGATCCAAGTGGAAATAGTCCTTGTCCCCCATTAATCTATGGGACCCAGGGCAAAGCACAGGTTTCTGTCTGCCTTCGTTCCCCATATACAGAATTAATTCACATGTACCACGTGGTTGTGAAACACAATAGTCTAAAAAAATGGCAGGAGTTTAAACAGTGCAAATATAGGATAGTCTGTGGGGACAGAGAAAAATAGGTGGCAGCCTGAGTTTTCACAGATGAAAAGACATTTGCAGAGAATAATCTCTATTAGACTGGGGAGGGATGTTACGAGAAAATTGCCAGTGGTAGGAAATTTTCTATTCTAAGGCATAGGAGGTTTATAACAGCCCCATGTGCTTTGATTTAGATCATTTAGTCTGTTTTGCTAGCAAATATCACCATGCGCTGATAATCTAAATTTCAGCAAACCTTGGTACAGTCAGCAGGGAGCCAGGGTTGTTCTGCACTTCAACTTCATCAAAACACAGTCTTTCTTTCCTTTTTTTCTTTTTTTCTTTCTTGACTGAAGTACTGCAAATACTTCTGATCCCAGTCTGAATAATCTTGCACAGCAAACAGTCCACAGTCCTCGCTACCCGCATCGCACCGTCCCGCGTCCTGCTTGTCGGGTACGTCGGAGGAGTCATGAGGACGCATCCGTCACTGCGAACTCCCTTTGCACCTCCCCAACACCTACATCAGCTCCCTGATGCGCCGTGCTGGGAGCAGAGCAAACCCGGCGCTGCCGCGCACCGGCTTTCCGAGCCGCGGCGTCCGCGCCGGTTATCATTCACTGCCATGCGCTGGAATTGGCCTTAGAAACCCGCACGTCTTCATTTCTGGGCCCCAGCCCAGCTCCCGGTGAAAGTTCACTGCGTGCCAAGGTCGCTACAGCCCTCGGCGATCCAGCGCAGAGGAAAAAGGAGGAAAGACTCCCTTTCCGGTGGATTAAATTAAATTTCTGACACTTTCAAGTTATTCATTTGATTGGAACAAGGCAATTAAACCAGCTGTGCTGGGTTCGTTGTTTCGGAAGAGCCGCCTCCTCCTCCTCCAGCAGCATTCCGAAGAGCTTTTGGTGGTCAGTGGGTGCAACCCAAAACCCTGGGGTCTGGCTCCCGCTCAGGATCCTGCCCAGGATCCTGCCCAGCCTCTCTGGACCCAGCCTCAAAGAACTCAAGAGGAACAACAGAGCGTGGCTGCGCTGCACCTAATTGATAGTAACGTTAAGAGACTGATCGTAATTTGGACGCTAATTAAGGGAGATAGTTATTGACTTTAATGGGAGACAGACCAGGCTTTTGCACATCTACTAAACAATGAGAAAGTACTGAGGGTGCTGTCAGTGCTGGGGAAATAATCACAGCAATAATGTGCTGAGAAAAATGCAGCTTCCTCTTGGTAAACCCTTAACAGCAGCGAGAGCTTCACTAAAGGAGAAAGGACTTTCTGTTCACAGTCCCGGGAAGTTAACTCATTTCTTTCCGTCTAATCTACTGTTGTTACAATAGCGCTTACAAACCCCAGTAAACAAGTAGTATGGATTTGTTAGGAGGCCACATATTACTAAGTTGTATGGGTAACTGGCACTTTTAAGATGCTTATGTAAAATGTCATTCTCCCTCCACTCACAGCACCCGAAATTCTTTATTTCTTGTTAAAAAAATAGTAAAAAATTCTTTACTTTTAGTAGCTTTAGTGTAAGCTGGGGTCAGCCCTGCTCTGATAGCTACCTAATGCCCCAACACCCAGCAAAATAAAATGGAAAAGACTGAGCTTCCATGAACTGAAAGCACAGGGTCCCCTCTTCCTCCCGTCTCTTTTGGGGAGGGGGACCACCACGGCAGGTGATGTGCAAATATAATATAAAAGAAGGTCACAGGTTGGTAAACTTGGACTCAACACAGGACATGAAACTACTGTCAGATGTAGCAAAAAAGAAGAAAAGAAGGGAGCAAGCCAAGAGAAAAGAGTATAAATATGTATTTATTCACAGAACCCACCTACAGACATAGAGACATGATTTGGGGACAGTTCAACCCCAGCAGCAGCCAGCCCCGCCGGCTTGGCAGAGCTCCTGGCTTGACGAGAGGGGGAGGGGTTTTTTAAGAGCGGTGTCTCTGCCTTGGAAACTAGTTTTGCCATTTGGGGCTGGAGGCAGCCAGTGTGCTGCAAGGGTGGAACGTGCAGAGCGTCTTGCTGGTCCTGGGGGGACATCACCACCCCCCCCACACTGGGTAAGTTCAACGCAGGGGTCTGCAGCACCTATTTCTGATGGCGTGGGAAGCCTCTTCTCTTTAAGTATGGTTGAGAGCATTCACAGTCCATCTGTGGTCTGTGACTTCAGGGAACTGTACAGGGAATGTTATTTTACAGTGACATTTGGAACTAAGTATTGGCTTTACAAATATCCTTCTCCAAAATTTAAAGCCCTAAGATTTCTCTTGTCTCTCTTTTTTACTTCTGTCAATTCATCTCTGATCTATTGCTCCCTTTCTTAATAGCAGGAGGAGAGGGGCGAAGGCAAAGGGTGTTCAAATTCCACTCTAACAAGGTCCACGCAATGTAATAAGAGCTCTAAAATCCATAAAATTGGCCATTGTCTTTCAGCTGCAAAATCCATGTCACATGATAAGTATTACCACAAAAATAAAAGACTTCATCTTTACTGCCACGGAGCATATCGATTAATTGCGATGTTTCCCAGGAACATTTGTATTTATGCACATGACTCTGTCACCATTGACCGGGTAGGGTGCAAAATCTCCAAGCCACCTCTTTGGTCGAATGAGATTTTTCAGCTGAATCATTGAGACTATACTTCGACTTTCAATGCTCGTGCTGGCATTTTTACGACAGTGGCTTTGGCTTATTAACAGAGCATAGTGAAACCAGCTTGTTGTTTTTCCCCTCCTTTCCTTCACTCCGTTGTACCAAGGGACATTTATTACTTTTTGATAAAAGATGCACATCCCTCCCTTACGAGAGGGGCACCGAAGCAGGATGAGATGGCTCCTGCCTTTGTGCACCATTCCCAGAGTAACTGGGGAAGGGCAGGAACCGGAGTGTAAATATTCAATAAAGCGACAAAATACAGGACTGAAGAAAAAACCTTAGATTAAATAATTCTTCGATGTCCCTTATGTCTTCATCTATTTCTCAAAAGGCATTATGTGCAAAGCAGAAAATGGTATTACTTTTTGTATTAATAGAAGAGATGAATCATCTACTACCATTCAACAGTTGGAACTAATATCCAGGTTCAGGTTTCACAGCTGGCTGTAAAAGAGGCAGGAAAAACAGTCGCATAGATCAGTTGTTGTTCACATTTTGGGGAAGAGCCACGTTCAGCCCCAAGGCATGTGACTTCCTCCAATCTCTGTCTAATAGTCTGGAATTGAAGTTCTCCCTTTAAAGCCTTCAAACTTAATTATTGTTCTCCTGAGCTCTGAACAGATAGAGAATTCTCAGGATAGGCAAGGAGGGCAGCGAGGGCTCCAAAAACCTCCAAAAAGCCTCCAAAAACCCAGCGCAGCCTTTGGGAGGATGCTGACAGGCTGCTTGCAGGTGGCTGGCGCATCTCATCGGGCCGGCAGCAACCTCGCGGCATCGCTACGAGGGCTGCAAGGAGCCGGGTCTCATGCCAGCCGCGGCCCAGC
>NW_010549246.1:0-2921 GCF_000687285.1 Phaethon lepturus | reverse complement strand
CCTGCCTCACCGGCAGCGCCGGTAACTCACGGGGACCCGAGAGAGGCAGAAAACGTGTGAAGATCTAAAAGGAGCCACAGAGGCTCTGTGCAAGAACTGTGCCAGCGTTGAAGGCACCTAGAAACGTTGTTTTGTGCAAGATAAAACCTCAGGGGTGAGATAAAAATAGAGCTTATACCTGTCTGCCTTGGAAGCAGCTACCAGCGCGGGCTCTGCTCTGGAAGTCTTTTACGGAGACACTGATTCCGACGCCAAAACTAAAGTCCTCGCTGCAGCCAGAGGCATCGCTGGAGAGGGGCTACATGTGGCCACCGGCACCGAAACAGCTGAGGAAGCCAGGCAGCCGTCGGGAGGAAAGAAACCTCAAGCCAGAAAGTTTTCCCATCATTTTGTTCCCCTGGCCCAGGGAGCGAGCTGGGTCCCCGCGTGGGCAGCGACGTTTGGACGTACACCCAAGCCTGGGGCTGAAAGCAGTAATACGAATAAAAGCAATAATACGAATAAAAGCAATCCACTGGCAAGGAGAAGCGCGGTGTGAGCAAGCAGAGGAAGCAGCTGTTGCCAGAGCAGTCGCTGTGGTTACCCTGGCTTTGACGTATGCGCACAGTGGGGGAATAATTTTTGAAATCTCTATTTATCTTTTCTCAACTGGAAAGTAAATAAATAAATAAGCACATGAGCACACGTTGCAGAGAGCTGTCAGAGGAGCGATGCAAAGACCCTTAAAGCTATTAACTTCTTAAGACCGTGTATTACGCCTCTGATCCCGACGCCTTGTTGACAGCTGTACAGGTTAAACAACCCGGCTCCCAAATATCTCCTAACTCACTTCAATAATTCACAAAATCACAGTGCTACTCAATTGCCATTCAAGAAGAAAAATAGTAACTTTAATTCTCTCTACAGCCACTGTTCCTTCAGCAAAACCAGTCTGAAGCACAGCCCAGAGCGCATGCGCTCCTCACCTGCAAGCACAGCCCAGCACTTCGCTGAACAGAATCACAGAATCATCAAGGTTGGAAAAGACCTCTAAGATCACCAAGTCCAACCATCAACCCAACACCACCATGCCCACTAAACCATGTCCTGAAGCGCCACGTCCACATGATTTTTGAACACTTCCAGTGATGGTGACTCCACCACCTCCCTGGGCAGCCTGTTCCAATGCCTGACCACCCTCTCGGTGAAGAAATCTTTCCTAATATCCAATCTAAACCTTCCCTGGCGCAACTTGAGGCCATTTCCTCTCGTCCTGTCGCTGGTTACTGGGGAGAAGAGACCAACACCCACCTCACCACAACCCCCTTTCAGGTAGCTGTAGAGAGCGATGAGGGCTCCCCTCAGCCTCCTCTTCTCCAGACTAAACACCCCCAGTTCCCTCAGCTGCTCCTCATAAGACTTGTGCTCCAGACCCCTCACCAGCTCCGTCGCCCTTCTCTGGACACGCTCCAGCACCTCAACGACCTTCTTGTAGTGAGGGGCCCAACACTGAACACAGGATTCAAGGTGCGGCCTCACCAGTGCCGAGTACAGGGGCACGATCCCTGCCCTACTCCTGCTGGCCACGCCATTGCTGATACAGGCCAGGACGCTGTTGGCCTTCTTGGCCACCTGGGCACACTGCTGGCTCATGTTCAGCCAGTTGTCAACAAGCACACTTCCATCACTTGAAGCTTTGCCCCATTAACAACAGCAAAAGTACATCTCTGCCCCCCAGAATTCAAGATCATATTTTTTTTCTTCTGTTGCAAAGCGTAAGGGAGGAGAATAACGGATTTTTAAGACAACTTTGATGAGAACGGGGAGCACTATGCAAAACCAGCTAGTCGGGAGGGAAAAAAGAAGAAGAAGAAAAAAAGTCAGACAGCTTCCACACTAGTAATTTAGAGAACAGTTTCCAACACACAAATGTTTGGCACCAGTGAAAACCTGCCTTCTGCGGTTCTGCAGTCAACTGCGTATGCAAATAACTCTTGCAGCGGTACATGGGGTGACTTGCAAAAAAAATGAGCTGACAAAGTACAATTCATTTCACAATTTTACCTGAGACGTTTGGACATGTCCGTGATCAAAAAAAACCCAAATGAAAAGTGAGATCTCCTTTAAAAGACAAAAACCCCCACCAAAACCCAAGGATGATAGGAAGGTAATTTCTGAAATTACACCTTGGAAGTCTGGGAGCATCTTCACTGCCCACGTGTCACACAACTGCACAGCACCCGGCATTTCTCCCTCTGTTACTTGGCCCTGTCTTATTTAAATCCTAGACTCCACGTGCGTGCATCTTCTGTAAGCGTTTTTACATCACCTAAGTAGGTCCTAATCCTAGCAAGAGTCGGGAAGGTCCAATGTAAACAAATAATGAAAAATAATGCAGCACAGAGCTTCCCGTATCAGCGAGCCGGCTTTTATCCCACCAGCATCGCAGCTCTGTTCTTCTTATACACAGACCCTACCCTGTGCCCCGGGGGGGCCCAAACCCCCATGCCGAGGCGTCGGGGAGCAGAAGGAGCTTACCCAAACCTCCTCACTCTTCAGATGAAAGTCTCTCGTAGGCTTGAAGGTGGCCAGATTTCAGACCCCTCTCTGCCAGAAAGAGCAACGTCTCTGGCACAGGGGCCTCCTTTTGACTATGCTGATGCTGCTGCCTTTCAAATTAAAAATGCCATTATCCTCTTCAACGAAGAGCAACGTGCCATTCCAGCAGCCTGCGCTGCACCCTGGGGACCCCACCGCCACCCACAGCTCCCACCGATCCCCCCATCCCCTCCAGCGGTAGAAGCAAAGGAGCAACACAGGGTTTTCATCACCAGAGCCTTAAAGCCCTGACCGCTGCAGAAAAAGCAGTTTTGCTGGAAGCCTGGTGCAAGGAACGGCTGAAATATGCCCCCGAGCAGCGACGGGCGGCTGGCTGCAGGGCC
>NW_010549245.1:653-2673 GCF_000687285.1 Phaethon lepturus | reverse complement strand
AATCAACTGGCTCCTGCCCCCCCCGGCGCCCCAGCACACACGGAGCATAATGCGATTATAGAAAGTATTTTATTATAGCAAGGGGGTGGGTATGATTCCTTTGCGGTTTAATTACGGCATTTAAAGAGTTTTAAGCGCAGGCATAACTTGCATGGATCGCATTGCACGGCTAAATTAATGCCGATGCGGTGGCAACAAGACGGGGCTTTTTCATTGCCATCGTCGGCCGGGGGCACTGGGTGCGAGCTTGCCTCCAAACCGGCTCGGGAAAAGGCAGAGATTCACCCCAAAACCAGGGACCTTTGCCCCCTGCCCTGTCCCGCTCCTGCTGCCGTCCTGCTGGTGCTGGGAGAACTGGGGAGAGGGTTGTTGGGTTTTTTTGGTGTTGTTTTTTAATACAAAATCTCCTTATTTCTGCCCCAACCCCCTGCCTATTTTTTTTTCTCCATCCTATAGATCACTCAATTAAAAATTGACAACAATCCCTTTGCCAAAGGTTTTCGGGACACCGGGAATGGAAGGAGGGAAAAAAGGTGAGTCTGGAAAGATTATACATATATAGGTACCTCGTTTGGTTTTTGTGTGTAAAGCTCAGAATGTGAGCGGAGGTCAAAATCGCCTCACCTTGCCTCCAAACCACACTTCCCCCCGCCAAAATTCATAAGAATCTTGTGATTAATAACACCAAATCGATTGCACAGGAATTGTTTCCTGCTTTCCACGTGTATTTTTTGCATCGCAGGGGGTGGCTGGCCAAAAGGATGTTGGTATATTAAGCAATTATCACCGGAGAAAGAGGTTTCCCTTAACATTTTGAGAGGAATATTACATTATAGTGTGTGTCTGGGACTGGGAAAGAGGGTGAAGTGAAGGCAGAGCTGGTCGCTGGCTGCATCTCCTCTGGCATTTTCCCGGGGACTGTATCGAAAAGACTAAAAATGTGGAGGAGAAACATATAAATGAGCTCTTTGGACAGAGGTGTCTTGTGAATATGGAAGTGATTAATGACAGAAGATTCTTTATTTGTACCAAAAGCAGCAGGACAGAGTTTGTGCCTCAGGTAGACAGAGGGACTTGTTTTAATGGCACTTGTGGTTTTTATTTTTAATATTGGAGAAAATAGTGAAGGGATGGGGTTTTCTCTTTGATGGGGGATACATCTTTGTTTTGTTTTGTTGCAGCAGACAGGATATTTTAGCCATTTGCACTCGGGTTTAGATAATGAATAAATCTGTTGTTCTTTTTTTTTTTAACCGAAAAAAAAAAAGGGGGGGAGGTAATGTAAAACAAGAGGCCTTCTCCCTGCCCAGCACACACACACACACACGCCAGCTCCTCTTGTCCGTCAGCGTGAAAATAAAGCCAACGCTGGAGCCACAGGACGGAAATGATTTCTAATTTCTCTCTAAATATAAATAGATTTTTACTCCGGGTTAATTGTTGGTGAAAAAGATTACATAAAGTGCCTAACAAAATAACCACTTCCTAGCAATCTTAGCAACCATTAAGATGGCTCATATCTCTGGAACATCCTCGCGTTTTAAAAGCTAATCTCCAGGGAATGCTTCCCTCTCTCTCCTCCGCCCCTTGTCTTTAATATCTGCCCTTGCTGAGGAGCTGCTCACCGCTTCCAAGAAATCTCCTCTCTTTAGCAGCCAAGTCCTCCCCCCTTTTCCCCCTTACCTAGCTCCTGCTCATATCACCGGTTTGCCATTGGGTGCAGCGCTATCCCGTCCTGTGGAAATGGGCGGTTGCCCCCGGGGGGGGTGCTGGGGGGTGCCGGGGTCCGCTCGCCCAGCGGGTGCCTGTGCCCGCAGGAAGCAGCTGACCCTGCAGTCCATGCGGGTGTACGACGAGAGGCAGAAGAAGGAAAACCCAACCTCGGACGAGTCGTCCAACGAGCAGACGGCCTTCAAGTGCTTCGCCCAGTCCTCCTGCCCCGCCGTGCCTGCCGTCGGCACCTCCAGCCTCAAAGGTGAGAGCTGCGGCCCCCAGACCCAATCCCCGCTCCCCCCCCGGA
>NW_010549245.1:0-561 GCF_000687285.1 Phaethon lepturus | reverse complement strand
CATCTTTCCTTCTTTTCCCTTGTCTCTGTTTTCTTCCTTTGCTCTCTCCTCTCTTTCCTCTTTCTTCTTTATCCTCTTGGTATAGTTTCTTTTCCCCTCCCTCTCTGTCCTTCTTGCTCTTTTTATCTTTTTCTTTCCCTCCTTCCTTTTTTCTTTCCCTCTCCTCCTCTTTTTCTCTCTCTTCTCCTCTTTTTCTCTCTCTTCCTCCCTCCCTGCCCGGCCTCCCTCTCCTCCCGCTGCACTCCTCCCCTCCTTGGTTCAGAAAGGAGCCAGCTCCGAGTCAAGGGAGCAAAGACAGACCACGGGGCAAAAGTTCAAAACTGGAGTCACTCCATTAATATTCCTCTCTGAATCTGTTATTAGAGGAAGGATCTTTCCCCTGGATACAGTCCCGAACTTTGTTATAGAAAAGTCACCCTCGGTTTCTCTCCGTGCGGGGCTGGGAGCTGTCTGCAGCTCTCCCACATGTATTCATCCATCCAGGGGCGGGGGGTGTGGGGGGAGGAGGAAACAACCTCTTTTTTGTTGTTGCTTTACTCGTTTGTTTAAAGTCCTGCCGAG
>NW_010549244.1:0-4052 GCF_000687285.1 Phaethon lepturus | reverse complement strand
CTCTCACACGTGTCGCTGTCAGCTTAGCTCATTTTCCCCTTAAAAAATTAAAATGAAATGACATAAATTAAATTTTAAAAAACCGAACCAATCTGGCCCGCGGGGGAGCGCGCCCCGCTGGAGTCCCTGTTTTAATCGTCTTATAGTACTTAAAAGCAGAGCACAAAACACTCTGTAAAGGATTGCTCCGAGTCACTGAGCCAGTCCAGAGAAGTTGGTCTGTTGGTGGTAATACGCTTTTGCATCTTTATATCCAAAAATGTTCTGATGATGCTTTAAGGCAGCACTTTTTTTTTTTTAAGAGTGACATAGATCTGACAACATATATTCGATGCATACATGTGGTGTTAATTGAGGTTGCCATGGAAGGCATGCACGTAGTATAAATAAGCTCTCATCTTGCCACGTGATTTCGCTTTTGTATTCCACAAGCCTCTTTTTTGTATTCTGTGTTTTTGCATACTGTCATATGGTGCATTAAAGATAAAAATATCTGCTGTCTCGGGGTGTAATTTCCCTAGCTGGGACTATGAGCGCATATGGAGCAGTGGGGAAAAGATTTAGCTAACTGTAGGAGAAGAAAATATATGTGTGTGCATGTGTAATATATAGTAGCCATAATATGGGCAATTAAAAAAAATCCACTTTTACCACACAAAATGGCAAAACAATATTTTCTGTGGTGGAGTATCACTGGGTTGACATCTTGGTGGCCTTTTTTTGCCTTTGGATATTGATGTCAATTAGTGGAAAAAACTGCTATGGTGCATCCAGAAGGTAGAACTGTTTTTTCAACTCTGGTTTGCCTCCCAAAATGAAATATTTAAAAAAAAGCAAAAAAAAAAAAAGCCAAACTGTTTAATACTTTTTAAAAAAAATTGCTGTACAGGTCTTATCATTTATTTGTTTGTGTTACAGATAAAAGATGGAAGCACTGACCATGCTTAGCAGCAAACCTCACGTAACCTGCGACAGGAACTGAAGCAGAAAGCAAAGCTGAGACAAAGCAGCATCTGACCTTGTAACTGGGGGGAGCAGAAAACAGCCACTGGCTGCCGCTGGTTTCACTGGTGCTTCAATCAAGCTCCCTGTGCAATGTGGAATTGCAGATGGCTCAGGAAGTGCAAGTTCTTTCCAGGTCCATGGGGTGAATAAAAATTGTTAACTCTTGGCTTGATTTGTCATCCTTTGGGGGAAAAAAAAGCAATGTCAGACTGGCAATTAAACAGTCGTACTGTTAGACCAAGCACAACTTGAAGTGGGTTGTCCTGGAGGTGAGAGTGACTCTGGCCAGCAAAGCCAAGGAGAAGCCTGTTCAACTTCATGGCTACCTGGGATTCCTTGGAGAAGTGGTACAGTGAGTAATAAGACAAAGTGGGAGTTATAAAGCAGATGCAATAGATACAGCAGAACTTCTATTCACTGCCACATCCGCTCGTTAAAAAGCATCTAGCATTATTTTGAAAACAATTTGAGGAAAAAATGCACTTTGATCATCTCTGCAGTTCTTGTGTCTGAATTGTTAATCAAGAAAATCAATAATAGAACACAGACGAAGGAGAGGGGCAAATATGGCAAAGGCAACTATGGAAATTCAGATGGAGAATCCAAGAGAGGGAGAGACTCACAGTACAGGGGCAACGTGCTCCCCGTTGGAGGAACAGGCAGAAAAACCTTCCATGCTCTGTTTCAAGAAGCGGAAGAAGTCCTGTAGGAAGGGGCTGACCATGAAGGATACGTGCAAAGGAGACTCGGAGGAGAAAAGCCAATGTATCGGCACCGACCAAGGAGAGGTGAAAGTTTCTAATCAATCACGATCCTCCAAAGGAGCCTGGGCAGCCATCAAAAACCTTGCAAGACCTCGGAGAAGGCAGAAATCCTCCTCGCGGAAGAAGGTGCCCTCCGATTCCCAAGTGCAGCTGGAGATGGATGCTGAGGAGGGCTGCGCACAAGGCTACCCAAAGCAACGGGCGAGCTCCGGAGTGAAGATACCCTGCATACAGTTCTCCAGAGGCAAGAAAAAACCCAGCCGCTCTGAAGCAGTGGAGGATTTGGAGGTCAGTGTTCAAGCAAATGAAGTGAAGGGCATTGTGAATAAAGCCAGTGAAGAGCTGGAGGATTTGGTTGCGACGGACAAGCCTGAATCCCTCAGCCCGGTCTCTGCGGAGGAGGACCAGGATACGTTGAAGGAAAGTGCCAACTCTGTTGGGAAGAGCGAGCCCTTGACAGAGCCCACACCTGATGCAGAGGAACATACAGAGTGCACCGCTCAGTCGGAGATAACCGATGCAGAGGCAGTTAATGAAACAGCCCAGGAAAAACTGCAGGAGGGGTGCCTACCCCAAACCACAGTCCATGCGGAAGGCCGGGAAGTTGTTCCCGAAGCGCCTGTTTCCACAGATCAACCCGACAGCGCCCCTGAAACCACCGAGCTGCAGGAAATCCCTAATATCTGCAAAGAGCTGCCTGAAGGGGATGAATCAGAAGAGAATATAAATCCTCCTGAGGAGTGCAAAGCCAAAGAGACCGTAGTGGTGGATTTCAGTCAGTCGGCATTTAAAGATGATGCAGTGAGTGTGCAGGGCTGCTCCAGCCATCAGGTGACACTAGAAGCAAACGCGGGCGCCGGTGTTGGCATCGTCATCACCGTCACTGAAGCCGAGGATTCTGACAACACCGACTCTGACCAGGCATATGAGCCGTCCCCGGTTTTGCAACGAAATAAGCAAAAAGGGAATAAAAAATCAAGCGGGAGCTTTGATTTTGGTAAAAAAGAGAGCCCCGAGACTGGCGGCGGTCCCCAGGTGGAGGAGAAGGGTCCAGGTGACCAGGGGCACAGAACTGGGGAGCAGTACGAACTGCTCCTCATAGAAACCGCATCTTCCCTTGTGAAGGCGGCCATACAGTCATCCATAGAGCAGCTGGTCAACGAAATGGCCCTGGAACAGAATAAACACAACAGTTTTCTGTGATGGCAGCGATGCCCCCAAAATGAAGGGTACAGGGAGTGATTTAAAGCTCCATTTGGCCTGGGGCGTGTGGAGAGCTCGAAGGGCTCCCGGGGCTGAGGTGTAGTTAATTCTGCATGCCCATTCAGTTGTGTGTCTGTGTGAAACGGATCCTGGGACGTGGGGCAGACTACAAACAGCGTGTCCCCTGGGGCTGGGGCTTCAGACCCCACCATCGACCGCAGCTGCGGAAAAATGAAGGTGTTGCAGCAACTGTTTTTTCATTTATTGGCATCTTTATGTCAACCATGTTTCTGCCATCGTCCATGCCAGGTTTCCCCACTGTTCATGCTGTAGATCGTGCTGTAGATCTGTATGTACCGTGCGTTTAGCGAAAGATCCCGAGAGGCGGCGAGTGCCTGACCCGCTTCTGGGCTGGATTCGGGGCACGTCGGATGCAGCTGGAGGTTTGCCCTGGGGTTTGGTGGAGATGAGGAAGGGTGAAGTGACTGCAGTGTTAACACAAAGACGTCAATGCCAGACGGGCTCAGGCCGGTGTTTAGTATTGCAGACAGGTACTTGCTACGTACAGATTCCAGAAACGGCGGTCACCCCTGCTGTCGCATCGCACGAAGCCGGATGGCTGCAGCGAGTGGCGTTTTTTCATTCAGCCTCTTCCCCTGTCACAAGCAGCCCGTGCATTTCCAGACACGTCAAAGCAGAGCATCAGCCGCTCGCCTTGCTGACCCCAGGCTGCGCGGACGCCGAGGAAACAACAGCGCGTCGTATGCCGGGGGGCCCGTTCTCGCACCATTAAGCTCAACGGGCAAAATTCCCAGCAACAGCAGCGGCGCAGGCCGGGCGGGAGCGTGCCTGCTGCGGGCAGCTCCTCTCCTCCCTTCGCCTTCCTCCGTCCCAGTCACGACGTCGTGGTAAAGCTGTCCGCGGACGTAGCGTATTTTTGATATACGGCATGTGATATAAATAGCAGTGAGCTGCATTGCGTGTTAGCAGGCAGCTCTTGCCTCGGCGTTGACATAGTTTGGGTAGCTGCGACGTGCTGCCAGCGCTGGAATTGCTTTGCGTGGGGAGGAGACGCGGTGC
>NW_010549243.1:0-810 GCF_000687285.1 Phaethon lepturus | reverse complement strand
TTTTTTACTCAGGCTGGCAGCCTGTCACAAGCAGGGTCCCCCAGGGATTGGTGCTGGGCCCCACACTGTTCAATACCTTCATAAATGATCTGGATGATTGGGCTGAATTTTCGCGAAGTTGCTGATGTCACTACACTGGCTGGTGAGGTGGACATGTCAGAATGGAGCACCATCTTTCAGAGAGACCTGGACAGGCTGAAAGAGGGGGCTAGCAAGAACTGTATGAAGTTAACAAAGTTCAAAGTCGTGCACCTGGGGTGACATAACCAAAGAGCCCAGCGCAGGCTCAGATCTGCATGGCTGAGGACCAGCCTTGCTGAGAGGGACCTGGGGGTCCTGGTGCACGGCCAGCTGAACATGAGTCAGCAGTACACTGCTGCAGCAGCCAAGGCAAATTGGATCCTGAGCTGCAGCCTCAGGGGCGTTACTAGCAGAGACAGAAACGTGACCATCCCACTCTACTCGGCGCTTGTCAGGCTGCAGCTGGAGTGCTGTGTGCAGTTCTGGGCCCCACAGTTCAAAAAAAGGTGTGAACAGGCTGGAGAGGGTCCAAAGGAGGGCCACAAAGATGATCAAATTGCTGGAGAACCTGCCATATGAGGAAAGACTGAAGGAGTTAGGTCTTTCCAGCCTGTAGAGGAGACATGTCAGGAGGGACTTCATCACAGTTTTCCAGTACTTAAAGGGTAACTACAAAGAGGATGGAGGTTCTCTCTTCATAAGAGCAATGGATACAAGTTGCTTTGGGAGAGGTTTCATCTTGATGTAAGAAAGAACTGTTTTTACAGTGAGAACAGTCAATCACTGGAA
>NW_010549242.1:30596-33354 GCF_000687285.1 Phaethon lepturus | reverse complement strand
CTGGGCCAGGGCTTCCCCACCCTCATTGTCACAAACTGAGGAATTGACAAGTTGATGCTTGCTTCTGGGGGATGGGAATAGATACAAAAGTCCTCTAAATGAGTGCTTTTTTGTTTTGCTTTGTGTATGTTTAGGAGAAGTTTTTTTTGCTAATTTATTTAGTTTTCCTCAGTCAGTGATCTTCTGAAGGACACTTTAGGTAATGTTTCAGTTGGATAAACGATTTTGAATGTGTCTCCTGTGCAGCGGTTCATCACATTTCTGAGTATTTTGCATCACATCAGTGGAATAATGAATATGATGTTCAAATATAGCAAATGATGTTTTTGAGTTAATAGGAGAAAGATGATGATTAGAAGACTGAGTTTTCTGAAGTAGTATGTCTTCTTAAGGCACATGAGATTACTTATTTACAGAATATTGATGATGCACTTAATTATTAGTTATTATTATTCCATTATATAATGGTGCTGTGGTTTTTCCTTGTCCACAATATTGCACTTGCTGGCTTTATATTCTTTTTCCAGGTGGTGCATCTTTGAGGTAGTGTAAATGTTAGACATTTTAAGTTCTGGAGAGAGTGAGAGAATGAGGGAGAAATGAATTTGGTTCCCTTACACATCACGTTCTGTTTCAAAGGTAACTTACACTTCCTGAAGTCAGCCTTCTAAAGAAAGAAGTAAGATAAAGCAACCATAAAAAATACATAAGATGAAAGCTATAGCTTAATCTGTAAAGGTAATGCAGGACCTTACAATGTGATCTTTCTGAACAGCCAGGTAGTACTGTACACAGGGGTTCAAAAATCAAGCCAAGCTAAAATTCTGAAAGTTTCTCCTAAGAAAAACAGCATGCAAAATTCTTCTCCTCAGCCTCATCTCAGCTGGCTGGGAGAGGGTAGAATTTTCTGTCTAGTTGAAACTCCAAACTAATCTTTCTCTGTGTGTATATGGAGGTGTTCAGCTGAAAAAGACGTTCGGTTCTTGGCTGCCAGTCATGTTCCAAGTGCATCCATGTATCTGACTTTGCAGTGTTGCTTCCTTTTTCTTCCCTCCTCTTTGCCTATAGTGGAACAACTTTCCTTTTGGCCTTACTCTTGCATTTCGTTGTAGCTCGGTGAGTCCTGAAGCAAGAATTTCGTTCCCAAGAACTCTGTGTATGTGTGCTGAAATTTCTATTTGAATCCAAGCACTCCAGGATTGTGACCATCGCCATTTAAATATTTATGGCAAAAACGTTTTAAGTTTCATTTTAATGTATAATCCTGAAGATAGCAGTGCTGAAACAAAATAACTGAGTTTGGTGAGTTATAAGCTAGGTATTGAAAAAATTGAGTGTCCTTTTATTGCTGTGCTGTCAGTATTCTTTATCTTCACCGACTTGAACTTGTCTCTCTATATGATTCCATTTTTATTCTAACCTGTCTTGTTATGCTGAGTACAAACTGTGCCAGATCGTCAGTTTTATAAGTGAATCCCTAATGAATATAAAACTGTACCTACTCTACCGTGTGAATTTGATGGATTAGCAGTATAATTTACAAGCTAAGCTTATTTCTGAAGAAATGATACAGGTTTCTGTACAGAATAAATGAACTATGGAGACTTCATGTTTTCATTACAAGTGTAATTCAATTTGTACTTTTGGAACAATCAGCAGTGAATATAAGAGGCTTTTCTGACAATCTTGCTTAAATAATGCCTTCTGCCTTTTGTACTTAACTAATTCCCTTTTTACAGTCTAATAAAATCAGAATTCTTAATAGGAAAATAAAACAAGAAAACATCTTTTAAAAAAACTGAATTAAAAAAAAATTCGTATAACACACCACTATGACCTTTTTATGTCTAAGTGCTGATTTGGTAATTGTTGACGTTGGCTGGAAAACTACAGGCAATGAAAACAGGGAAGAAATAAATATTACAGAAAATTACTCACTGTCATTTTCCATTAGTACTTCAAATAAATGATAAAATCTAATTGCCCATTTTTGAAGTTTCTTTAGCCACCTGTATCTTTCCAAAGGCAAAAAGCTCTCTGTCCTGCAGTGTTCTCAATCAAAAGTCACAGTAGACTGAAATGATTAAGAACCATATATTTCAAAAGTTTCTTTTTTGATTTAAGTGGAGCTGTAATCTGAGCCCAGATTAATTGAGCTGTGAAGTTAGTCCACATAAAAGTACAATAATAATACCACATTCTGAAATTAGTGATGACATTATTTTAATTTTTGAATGATGAATATTATAATTGTTCGTTCGTGCTCTTGACTGATTCAGACTCCCACAACACTTTTTAATCTGAATGATTAATTTTTTGTCAAATCAATTTATTGTGCCCAATGCAAATTTTAGGATCAGTGTTACTTGCAGTGCCAAGATTAAGTGCTAGAGAACATATGTTGCCATTGTCAATAGCAGTGCATTTGGTTCAGTGATCTGATACTTTTTTTTTTTAATTGAGCCTCCTATAATATCTTGAATTGAGGGCTATTGAATGTCATTCTCACATGAGGAATTTATATTTTTAGTGGCAGCTAATTAAGAGATGTGAAGAGCTGAGCCTTGATGCTTCAGTGAGTAATTACCTCCGCTTGCTACTTATGTTATTTTAAATTTGGCTTCTGAAAAGACTAATTTGTGGCTTTCAGCAGAAGTGTGGCCGTCCCCGGAGACGGGGGCTGCTCAGCCGTGAGGAGCTGAGTGCCGCTGCATTAGCCGCCGCTGGTGGTGACACCGCGGGCACCAGGGAACTCGTG
>NW_010549242.1:24107-30552 GCF_000687285.1 Phaethon lepturus | reverse complement strand
GAGGCTAGGTGCCCCGCCCCCCTCCTCCCGCGGGTCTCGATGCCGATGCGGCTGGCGCTCCGCCACCCCGGGATTGCTGCTGGCGGGGGAGTCCTCCCCGGCGGGGCTGCTGGGTTTCCAGCTGCTTTGCGCTGCCGGCGCCTTGCAGAGCGAATAGGTCAGAGGCAGGGAACAAGGACATAAGGATTTACTAGTGTCAGATGCTAAGGTTTGGCTGGAAAGTTGCTGTGGGGCCGTGGCCCTGCCCTGTGCTGCGCGCAGCGAGCGGCAGAGGTAAAGAAGCGATTTCTGACATCTGCCACCCACATGGTTCCCCTTGGGCCATTTGTTTAAGCAGTGTGCATCAGTTGTCCTAGTTCGAAAGTCTGGACAATTTTTCCGAGATAATTTGCAGTTTAATATAATTTTAATACTAATACATTTAAACTCATTCCTGTAATTTAGGAAGTATATACATAAAAGAGAGTAAATCAGAAGAAATTCATGACAGTGTAGCTTTTGTGTAGCGCTTTCTAATAGATACACTATTAAGGTACAATTTAGAAGCAAACAGCTCTTAGGGCTTAAAACACTACTACTTTATTTCCTTCGGTGCTTATTTGCCTGCGTCAGTGTGTTCTGGTTGCTTCCTGCTATTTCATGGGTAATATATGCACTTTGCTGTATCCAGGCGCACTTTCTTTTACAAAGTCTGCTTTTGTGGAATGCGGGTTTCAAGTATTGAATATTTATTTTTCAGCTCTCCAGAATTAATCATAAAGATGATGAAATGCTGTGTGAATTAGTTTTGGATAATAGAAACAATGCTGTGACTGGAAAAGAATAGCTAGTTGGGGAAAACCTGTACTTCAGAGGATTTAGTAATGTTGTAGGACTGAAAGTACTTGAGTTTCATTGAATGTAACTGTGAGTGTCCATAACTTGAATACTTCAAAGATGATTGCTCTAAAACGCTTGAATAAAATGCTCAAGTAATTTGTACTGGAGGGTACTTCTCAGAGTTTCTGCAGACATCTGTGGCTCATAAGAATGGTACTGTATTGGAGCACTTAAAAAGTTTCTGGAAGAGGCGTTTGGAGACATCCCATGTCAGCGTTATTCACGGCTCTTTCAGTACCTGACAGCAAAATTGAAGCCGTGTGGAGTTTTTTTCTGAGACAGAGGTGTGGCAGTGCTGTAAGCAGCGTGCCAGCTACCTACTGAGTTAAATGTGAATAATACCCCCATTTTGTAATTTACAGCGTGTTTTTGCTTTATATTTAGCAAGAGGCCTCAGGCAGCAAAGCAGTGATTGAGGTTTTTGGTGTGACAAGGGAAAGGTCTCTCCTTTCCTCTTTCTAGAACAAAACTTCCCGTTCGGAGGGTGAAAGAGTGCATTAAATGGCTGGTGTCACTTGCCAGAGGCCTATGGTAAAACGTGCAGCTGGTCATTTTGGCAGCAGTGATGAGTAGGCAATCACTGTAGTTTGAAAGTTGTTACAGGCCTCAGTGAAACAGTTAAATATTGATGTTTGTGTGTCAGGGAACCAGAATTAATGTCCTTGCAGGACTTCTGGCATGGCTTCTTATGGTGTGGTCTTTTGTTGACCTTTTTGGACTTGACATGTAGGCAGTTTTCCGTGTAGAAAACCACAGTAACTGGCATTATGTGATGTATTAGGTCATCTGTTTATATGTTTTGTCATTATTTGTTAAACTGGCATTATGCTTAGCTGCAAATAATATCTGAGCACTATAGGTGTCTTGGCCAATAGCTCAATAGCCTTTGCTGGAGCATCTAAGATCAGGATGTTGAGTCCGAATTCAGTCCTCAGTTGAGTGGAGGAACTACAGTGTGGGTACAATGTGTGGGTAAAGCAAAGCAGTAATTGTGAATTCTGATGATCTTGCCTCATGGCTTTTCATAGACACTTAAAATAACTGCATTAAATGCAGTGTGGGTAGAAAGAGAAGCATAGTAATGATTTAAGAGTTGCTTCATGAGAAGATTTTCTTCTGTTTAACAAGTTTGAAGAGTATTCTCTGTAGTGGGTACTGACAGGCATGTATGAGTTAGCGTTTGCTATCCGGTACAAGAAACCCCCATAATGAGTTTCACTGTGATTTTAATCATGATTTCTCATTATAGGCATACAGGGAAATTATGGAGAAAATGAATGGAATTTATGGAAAAGTACTGGAAACAGAACCCATTTCTTTTGTTCTCTGGAACATTTTGAATGTAAGACAGGGTTTGGTCATTTACTACACTGTATACACCTCTAAAATAATGGACTGATTTAAAGACAAATTCTGCTTATTTTTCTTCTGTATTTAAGCTTGTTTGCAGACTCTTGTATCATACAAGAAAAAAGATTACTTAAAGCAAACATGAAAATCAATATCATTCCCTTGTATTGTAATAAATTTCTTCTTTTTACCTGCTGGTTGGATTCAAGAATGCCCTGCAAAAGACTGCTTTTTCTTCAGTCTCATTCTATAAACATTTCTAAAACTCAAGGAGGCATTTCTGTCAATAGAAAGAAAGCAGGAAAAGAACATGAAAGAATTGAGCAGCTGCAGATTAGAAGTATTAAGACTGTTACTGTTCATCTTCACTCTTTCTTACAGCTAGAAAATTGGCTAGAAGTCTGTGGACCAAGATCTGAGATACCTAACTATGATCTGAACTAAGCACCATGAAGATGAGACTCTAGAAGCTTACAGAGGCTTATGAGATGATATTATAGAACTGAGAATGTAAGACAGAGATAGAAGTGATTTAACATGAATGACTAATGAGATATAAGTGAATTAACATTGACAAGGAAAGAAGGTTAACAAAGCACAAAAATACAGTCTCCCCATTATGTTTGATTCTACCATTTGGAGATAGAATTGGAACATGTTGTGATGTAGCTTCCTGAAAAATCTCTTGTTTTAGGCAAGATTTAGTGGAAGAAATGAACAGATCCCCTGCAATGATAAAAGCAGTTGATTTGTTGGGCACCAAGGTCAAGAACTGTATGGTACCACTCAATGAGTATAATATCAGGTGATTTACATGTGTAAGTATATATGCACTTACTGAATTCATATACCTAAGTTGAATTTACACTTTGGTTTGTTTCAGAAAAGCCTTTTAAGACTACTGTCATAAATTTTTGGTGTATGTTTATCGTTTTATTTGCGTGTTCTTACTTGTTCTAATACAATGATCTTTTGAAATCTTGATATGCAGTTACATACTTTTGGCATTCAGCTTTCTCACTCTTTATTTTAGCTATACATGAAGAAAAGAGCCTTTAGTAACAGCCTACAAAGTTTAACGGTGATTGTGCATCCTTTTTTGTGTTCCAGACTTCAAAATATATTTGAGTATTGTTTGACTGACAAAACATTCTGGTGATTCAAATGTTGTATGGCCATAGCATTTCAGTGATTCACTTTGTTTTTTATAGATACATTTTTACTTCAGGAATGAGATTTTGAGGCCTTAGTAGAAGGCAGTCCTCCTCTGGTACATCGGGTTTCTTTCTTTTTCACTTCAGATGTCTGTTTTCAGATAAATTTTTCTGCATTTCCTAGACTTCTTAAAGGAGGAATTGAAATAAGCATTGGGAATGTGAAAGCAAAGATTTGTACAGTATTTTCCAAACTTTGTAGCACATTTTATGATGCATATGAAAAGTATTGTGGAAGTTTGAATAGTTGTAGTATATGACATATATTCTTGCCAGACATCTGAGACTCTTGGATGGCAGTCCAAAATAGTCTTCTCAGTGATAGCTTTGGTAATGACTTTTATTCCCTAAGAGGAAGTCAGTGCAGTGTAATAAATTAAGATTTCACTAATGCATAATAGTGGTGAGGAATATTGACTTCTAATTGCTGAGATAACTATTGTTTCTTAAGCACTCTGCAGAATGAAACCCATGCAGAATATTTCTAGGTTATGATCCTCATTTCCTGTGGGATTTAGTCAAGCAGACCCTTTCCTCCACACACAGGCTGTGGCATCGGCTCACATCTAACTTTCGGCAGAACTGGGCATCTAAAGGGTTGGAAAGTATCTGCAGTGTACTAAAATGACTGTATCCGCATAACCCCAACGTTTTATGAAACAACTGAATCTCTATTCATGGGTTAGCTGCTTTCATCCATACAAAATGGAGTTGTGGAGTAATTCAATGTGCTTCATTTCAGTTGTCTACTGTGTGTACTCTCTCCATCTGTGAGGCAAACTGTTGATCCATGTTAAGCTTCTGTTACTGTAAATGTAAGGGACAGTGATTAATTTTCCGAGTTACCTTTTTCTTTGCTTAGAAATTTTACCGTTTTTTAATCCCAGTGAAATGAGAATACACAGGTAGCATTGAGACAGATACTAACCATTCAGGCCCAAAGCTTGTGTTGTTTAGAATGTACATAATAATAGGAAACTAGGAGAACTATATCATCTTTGTTGTAAAAGTGTCACAATACATGTAAGAGTGTGTACACATAAATATGTATTTATATGACATGAGGAATCTTAAAGTATTACTGTTAAAATAAAAGTGCATAGTAATTCATACAAAGAAATGCTTGGTGCTCTTGTTTTTCTGTGCATGATACTATTTCAGTGTTTACATTTGAAGATGAGTTACAGTCCTTGGCTGACAGTAAATCACAGAGATACCAACCTACTTTTTTTTAAAGTGAGTCTGCATGCTGTGAGCATGGTACAAGATGGAACTAAAATGTTTCACTTTAAAATCTCCTATTACTGATAGTTAATTATATTCCAGGCAAAAGAATAGGCAACAAAAGCAGTTTGTTGAGTAGCATTTGGGAAACCAATATGTCTCTTGCCTGTTACCACTGTAATCCAAGACTTCTGTTTCGTGTAACAGACTCCTGTGAATTATCTGGATTTTGGCAGCACCTCTCTTGCCCTGCCTCTCCCGTACTTCAAGTGGCCTTTATACAGACAACTCAGATTTCTTCTGCGAGGCTTGTTTGCCTTTGAGAACTATTTTGGTTAAAGAGTCATGCAAATGTATTGGTTGATTGCCTCTGGCAACAGATGCATGACTTATATAGTACTCTTTAAAAGTACAGTTTATACAATCTTTCTCAGCTTAGTGGTGATTTATAAAAGTCTTATCACTTCAATGAAAAGTACAAGCAGTTCATGAAGTTTTAATGTATAGTGCAAAATTTCAGTTTGCTAGTATCACCATTTCTGGATGTTCAGATTAAAAAAAATAGTACAAAAGTTTATAACTATTCTGCATTTATACTATAGTTTTGAAGGTTTTGTCAAGTGTGCATAGGCATTTTGCAAGTATATAAAATACAGGAACTTCTTCCCAAAACTGGGTGGTAATAGATGTCATAGATTACTTTTTTTTACTTTTTTTTTTCTTTTTTTCTTTAACCCAGTCTAATGCTATTACATGTAAGACTGATGGGTGGCAGCCTGAAAGGCTAGAAATGGAGCAGTCATTAATGAAAGTTGAAACTATAACAGAAACAAATTAAAAATCAAAGGTCCTGAAACTGAGGATTTGGGTATTAGGTGGAACATTTAAGTGTTTGAAAGCTTTCTTTGGTAAAGGCTGGTGACTCTGAAAGTTAGTCACCAAGGAAGAAGTCAGAAATGATGGATTGTCAGTGTAACAACTCATTTCCTTCAGATAGAGGACGTCCTGAAAGAGAATATGTTTTTGTCATTGGTAAATGACTAAAAGATGTTTGCAGCATGCGGGTTTTTTTCTGATCTATATCACTTCATTTGCTAGAAGACATGCACTTGCTTGCAGTAGCAGGTTTTGTGTTGCAGTTTTTTTTTTTTTTTTTTAATCTCGCTATTGTGTCTTGGCTATCACCCAACTGTCTTTTAGTTCCTGAAGTGCCAGAAGATGAAGAATTGTGTCAGACATTGCATGAAGGATCAGTGCCAACCTTCTTATTTGTGTCCTGTGAAAACTTGGAAATTGAACACAATGGTTTTGGGCTTATGGGTTTATGGAGATTATGTTCAGTCTGTGGTGAAGAGATTGACAGTGCCCTTTTGCTTTTTGCTCCTTTTGGAAACTTTTCTCTTTCTTTAGCTTTTTCCGTGATTTTATCTATGTTCTCAAATGTCTTAGAGACCACAATAGAATGTATTCAACATAGATAAAACTCCTTTTTTGCACAAGTGTTGGATGCAGAACAGTTTTTGTTCTGCAGAGTATGACTGAAGACACGAAGCTGGGCTTCACTTTGAAATATTGGGCGTCTTGCAGACTATGGAATCATAAGAAGGATTTCTCCTAGACAGGAGACTTATCTCTCAGCTTCAGCCTTACTGCAGGTCTATGCCAAACTGTCCTGGCAAGTATACAAAAGCTGGACTATCAGGTTCTTAGATCTATTTGGATCTGTTGCTGAACCTCTTAATCACTTCATTTAACCCTAACAGAAGGTTGGAACTAGC